>NC_037672.1:105622701-105753848 GCF_003255815.1 Theropithecus gelada | reverse complement strand
TTTTTTTTTTTTTTTTTTTTTTTTTTTTTTTTTTTTTTTGAGACGGAGTCTGGCTGTGTCACCCAGGCTGGAGTGCGGTGGCGCGATCTCGGCTCACTACAAGCTCCGCCTCCCGGGTTCACGCCATTCTTCCGCCTCAGCCTCCGAGTAGCTGGGACTACAGGCGCCTGCCACCTCGCCCGGCTAGTTTTTTGTATTTTTAGTAGAGACGGGGTTTCACCATGTTAGCCAGGATGGTCTCGATCTCCTGACCTCGTGATCCACCCGCCTCGGCCTCCCAAAGTGCTGGGATTACAGGCTTGAGCCACCGCGCCCGGCGTCATCAATAGTTTTAAGATTACTCTGTGAGCTTTGCAGACAAGGGCAGGTACAGCATGGTAAAAACAGGGAGACCTGTTTTTTTATAATAGCCCTTATTGTAAATATCTACATGAAAAATGATTGCAGCTTGAACCAGGCTGGTGAGAAGTAGCTGGTTCTGGTTATAGTTCACAGGTAAATAATTTGTAGATAAGGCTGGGTGTAGTGGCTCAGTCCTATAATCTCAGTACTTTGGCAGGCCAAGGCAGGTGGATCACCTGCGGTCAGGAGTTCAAAACCAGCCTGGTCAACATGATAAAACCCTATCTCTACTAAAAATACAAAATAAAAAATTAGCTGGGCGTGGTGCCTGTAATCCCAGCTACTCGGGAGGCTGAGGCAGGAGAATCGCTTGAACCTGGGAGGCAAAGGTTGCAGTGAGAAGAAATTGTG
The DNA here is from genome assembly GCF_003255815.1 of Theropithecus gelada. Lineage (NCBI taxonomy): Eukaryota > Metazoa > Chordata > Mammalia > Primates > Cercopithecidae > Theropithecus > Theropithecus gelada. The sequence continues at coordinate 105,753,095 of NC_037672.1, read as the reverse complement.
CCACTGCACTCCAGTCTGGACGACAGAGCAAGATTCTGTCTCAGAAACAACAACAACAACAACAAAAGAATTTGTAGATAGATTGGATGTGGGGAGTGAGAGAAAGAGAAAGGTGAGGATGGCTCTATGGCTTTTGGCATGAGCAACTGAAATAATAGATCTGCCATTTCCTGAGCCAGAGAAGACTATGAAGGAACAGATTTGGGGAAAGATCATAAGTTGGGTTTTGAACATGTTGAGTTTCACATACCTATTAGACATCAAATAGAGGTTTGTAGGCAGCTGGATATGTAAGTCTGTAAATTTGGGGCTAGGTCAAGGCCAAAGATATAACTCAAAGTTGTTAGCATGTATAATATTTTGAGAGGCATGAGACTTGACGAGCCCATCAGGAAATTAATTAGATAGAAAAGAGAAGGGGGTGAGAGACTGAGCTGTATGGGTGCTCCACCAACTACACAGAGGTCAGGAAGACAAAACAAGCAGAGGAGACTAACGAATAGCCCAGGAGATCTGGAAAGAACCAAAGCTGGTGGCATCCTGGAAGTAAGGGAAGAAAGTGTCTGAAGAAACTGTAATCAACTGTGTCAAATGCTGATGATGGGTCAAATAAGGGGGACGAGAACTGACCATCAGATTTAGCAGTTTCGGTGGACAGCTGGGGCAAAAACCATGTCTGGAATGTGTTGCAAAGAGAAGGCAGAGGAGGAATGTATGTTCATTTGCTACCTCCTTTTTGCCTATGATTTCGGTGCTGCTTGGAACCTAAAGAAATATCTAATTATTTCCTTGACAAAATAAAGCATGATTGAATATTAGCTCTGTTTGAATTAATTGATTGACTAATTTGGGTCTAAATAAAGTTTTTCTTCAACAGTGTTTTACCTAAGTTATTTAAATGATTGGTGCAATTCTCTACTTTTCACATGAACAAAATATTGGCTACATACTACAATATGTGGGTTATATATGATGGATATTCTGCATATGTAGTCTCTATGGTAAGTTAATGAATGTTTTATGTAAGTCAGTAAGTCTCTCCTCTGTTCTCTTCTGGTGAGGCACCAATAATCTGGAAGATGAGAAAAAGGAGACAGTAGAAGGAAAAAGAGGAGCAAGCAATACTTCTGAACTATCTCCAACCTGAATGATGGAGTTAGTTCTATTTTAATCCAGTGTCAACATAATAGATGGACACAAAGTCAATTCATCAGTGTTCACAGTGAGGCTTGCAGCATAATTACTGAGTCATGGCACAATGTAAATTGAGTTACCAAAATAAAAAAAGAAATTGCCCCCTTTTTCCTTTTAAATTAAATCTTGTGTCATGTTCCCGGTCAGATCTGGATACAATTCTGAGTTCTTAACTATATAAATTAGTTGTAATGTCTGCAATACCGCTCTTATTTGATTGCAAATTCCTCTTTCATCTCACTCAGACTAGAAGAAACTATAAAGAAATAGGGTATCACTCATCTTCTGATTAACTGAAAGTCAGGGCAGAATTTTATTCAAAGGATCATATTTCTGGGCTAGAAATATAATTATTATTGCTTTATTTCTTTTTCTTTTCTTTTTCTTCTTTTTTTTCTTCAATAAAAAAGGAGCAGAAAGAGACATTACAGCTGAAATAGAGTTACTTCCATGAAATGTTTCTTCCACAGTGCTGGGAGCCCTAAGATAACAGCCTTGTATTCAAATGTGAGAGGCAGAAAATGTAATTTACTTGAAGCATTAAGTGAAACAGAATAGGGTTTTTTTTTTAATCATCCACAGCAAGCAAAATAGTAAGTAATGTACAATGTCCATTTGATTTTCAATATTTTTTCAATTTTAGCAACCAAGAAATAAATAGATATAATGACAATGATTTTCATTTAAAGTTCATTGTTGCTATTATTGGAATAATGAATATAATTAATCATAGAGCATTAACTCTTGTATAGAAAACAAACAGGCCTATCTTGGTTTACAAGTGAGGGAAAGAGATAAAAGTAAATATTTAGTTATTAAGTAAACTCTCTCTCCTGCTTTACTTCTTAGATTACACCTTACCTAATTGCTTTCTGTCCAACTGATATTCTCATAGAAATTAACCTTTTTTACTTTAATTTTCAGCTCACTTATTTCTAACTTACACAGCCACCAAGCAAAGGCATTTCTTACGAAGGTGACCTTCTGGCACCAATTCACCACTTTGGGCACCAAATCATCCTTCCTATCAATTCTAATTCCCTTCATTTTCAGGGGTCAAACTATGAAATTCTCATAGCAAACCAGCGGAAACAGTTTCTCAAGTGATTTCACACCCCACATGCTGCAGGATCGATGAAGAGAGGGGGAGGGATGAAATGCACAGTGGCGCAACAGCAAGCAGCTCAGGAGTGTCTTGTGGGCCATACTTGCAGTAGATCCTTAATGTTGTTTTCGCATTATTGTTTTTATTTCCCTCACAGCATGCAATGTCTTTTTGGACTACCAGGCTAGTAATCCCAGAAATCATCTGGCCTGAACCATGTTGCAATCCATTCCATAGTCCTCTTTAGGACAATTTTAACCTATGTATTGATCACATTGTTTTGGCATGGACCTTTGAACCCATATTTAAGTTAAATTTTTCCCTTCCTGGAAGTTGAGGTTTATCTTCACCTCAGAAACAGAGGAAAGAGAAAGAGAACAAGAGAGAGAGACAGAGAGAGAGAAAGAGACAAAAAGAGAAATGAACTTCAGCTATTTCACAATAAGGGGGGAAAATGTCAGACTACATCCTATCTGCATTTTTTAACACTTCCCAAAAAAGAAATTCAGGAAATGCTATCTTTTTTACAGTAAGTACAATATTATGCCACAGCCAAAAGATGTTTCTGTTTGCTGTGTTCAACTGCACGTATGCAGTGGACTAGAGCCGACAGAGGCCAGAGGAATGCTAAGCCTAGAAGGTATGTGCAGGGGGCAGGCACAAATCCACTGTGTTGCTCTCCTGTGCTTCTGCACCCACCAAAGAGCCTCATGTTCCCAAGTTTCTGGCAAACAGCTGCCTCTGGAAATCACCCCATCAGGTCCTTAGTCACTTGCTCCCCTAATACCCTTTCCCAAACACCCATGTCTGGAGCAAACCAAGACCTCTTCTGACTGTCAGTCTGTTTAGACCACAGACATTTCATTTACTACAATGAAAAACAGTTTAGAATACAAATTATTTCATGCAATTTACTTGGTCATTGTTTCAATTCAGCACTTTGATAGCCAATCCCATAACCTGAGTGCCATTTCTCTCCTTCCTGTTAAGTACATTACATTATTAGCATGTTTTCTAGAAAGGCATACTCTTAAGGTGACAAGTTGCTCAGATAGAGAAAATAAATTACAGAGTTAAGGAATATATCCAAAGCAACCAGTAAGAAAACTACAAACTACCAACAAATGACATTTCACCAAAAATGTAGCTTAAGCTGGGAAATAAGTTCATCCCATAGGGGAAATTTCCGGGACGACTGAAATGTTCTATATCGTGATGGAATGATAGTTTCACAGGTGTATATATTAACCAAAACACACTGGGGAGTCTTTCAGAATCACCTGTGACTCTGAGGGCTGCCTGATTAAAAAAAAAAAAAAAAAACACACACACACGTGTTGATTTGTACACGTAAGACCTACGCATCTCATTGTGTTCAAATTTTACCTTAAAAAAAACCAAAAACACAGCCCATCTTTCTGATCGTTATAAACCAGGGGTGTCCAATCTTTCGGCTTCCCTGGGCCACAGTGGAAGAATAATTGTCTTGGACCACACATAAAATATACTAATAGGCCGGGCGCGGTGGCTCAAGCCTGTAATCCCAGCACTTTGGGAGGCCGAGACGGGCGGATCACGAGGTCAGGAGATCGAGACCATCCTGGCTAACAAGGTGAAACCCCATCTCAACTAAAAAATACAAAAAATAACTAGCCGGGCGAGGTGGCAGGCGCCTGTAGTCCCAGCTACTCGGGAGGCTGAGGCAGGAGAATGGCGTAAACCCGGGAGGCGGAGCTTGCAGTGAGCTGAGATCCGGCCACTGCATCCCAGCCTGGGCGACAGAGCGAGACTCCTTCTCAAAAAAAAAAAAAAAAAATATATATATATATATATATATATATATACACTAATAGCCGATGAGCTAAAAAATAAAATAAATCATAATGTTTTAAGAAAGTTTACAAATTCATATTCGACTGTATTCAAAGTTGTCCTGGGCCATATGTGGGCTGTGGGCCATGGGTTGGACAAGCTTGCTATAAACTGTCAAAGCCCTTTTGTATTGACCTCTGAGTGACCAGCAGGTGGCCCTGAAATTGTGTCTGCTATGATGCAGTGGCTCCAACACTGCCCCCAGTTCCTGATACTCTTCCTTTGTGATTTACTAATTTTTGTTGTTGTCAAAATTACCCAGGACAGCTCTTTCACTTTTTAAGATATTTTTATCACATAACATTTAAAATTATATTTTATTACTTTAATAATGTTGGTTCATTGCATATAAAATTTTCCAAATGCGGCCAGGTGCGGTGTCTCACGCCTGTAATCCCAGCATTTTGGGAGGCCAAGGCGGGTGGATCACCTGAAGTCAGGAGTTCGATACCAGCCTCGTCAACATGGTGAAACCCCGTCTCTACTAAAAATACAAAAATTAGCCAGGCATGGTGGCGCACGTCTGTAATTCCAGCTAATCAGGAGGCTGAGGCAGGACGATTGCTTGAACCTGGGAGGCAGAAGTTGCAGTGAGCCGAGATTGTGCCACCACACTCCAGCCTGGGTGACCGAGTGAGACTGTCTCAAAGAAAACAAAAAAAAGAGAAATGTCTAAAAGTACAAAAAATAAAAATCACAATAAAAATCTCCACTATTCAGAGAAAACCACTATCAGTATCTTACTGTCTATCCTTCCAGATATAGTCAACAGATATTGACTAAGTGCCTACTTTGTACCAGGAATTGTTCTAGACATCAGATATACTGTGCTAAACAAGATAGTGCCCCTGCTCATAGAGTTTACATTCTAATAAATGATCTGTAGACAAATTTTTTAAAATGAGGCATGATTGCACTTATTCTCTTATAACTCTCTTTTTTAACTTAGTAATGTATCACTAATATCTTTATGGGAATAAAAATAATTGAGCATCATTATCAAAGGTGTGTGATATTTCACCATCAAGCTATATTAGAATTTCACAAATCCACAGCTAGACCTTTCCAAGTTTTTCAAAGTTATAAAAGCTTCTTTTTCTTCCTCTGTCTTCTTCTTCTTCCTCCTCCTCCTCTTCTTTCTCTTTTTTCTTCTTTTTCTCCTTCTTCCGTCTCTTCCCTCCTCCTTTTCTTCTCCTTCTTCTTCCTCTTCTCCTCTTACTCCTCCTCTTCCTTTTCTTCTTCTCTTCCTTTCTCTTCTTTTTCTCCTTCTTCCTTCTCTTCCCTCCTCCTCTTCTTTTCTTCCTCTTCCTTTTTCTTCTTTCTCAACTTCTTTTTCTCCTTCTTCCTTCTCTTCCCTCCTCCTCCCCCTTTTCTTCTTTTCTCTTTTCCTCTTCCTTCTTTTTCTTCTTCCTCTCCTCCTCTTCCTCTTTCTTCTTTCCCTCCTTCTTCCATCTCTTCCTCCCTCCGTTTTCTTCTCCTTCTTCTTCCTCTTCTCCTCTTACTCTTCTTCCTCTTCCTTTCTTTCTTTTTCTCCTTCCTTCTCTTCCTTCCTCCTCCTCCTTTTCTTCTTATTTTCCGTCCTCTTCTCCTCTTGCTTGTGCTTCCTTTCCTCCTCTTCCTTTCTTCTTTCTCTCCTTTTTCTTCTTCCTTCTCTTCCCTCCTCCTTTTTTCTTCCTCTTCTCCTCTTCCTCTTTTTTCTCCTTCTTCTTCCTTCTCTTCCCTCCTCCTCCTCCAACTCTTTCTTCTTCTTCCTCTTCTCTTCCTCTTCTCTTCCTCCTTCTTTCTTCTTTTTCTTGAGGTAGGATCTCACTCTGATGCCCAGGCAAGAGTGCAGTGGCATGATTACAGCTCACTGAAGTCTCAAACTCCTGGGCTCAAGTGCTCTTCTTGCCTTAAGCCTCCTGACTAGCTGGAACTACTGGCACACACCACCACATCCAGCTAATTTACTTTATTTGTAGAGATGGGGTCTTGCTATGTTGGCCAGGCTGGTCTTGAATTCCTGGTTTCAAGCAATCCTCTTGCCTTGATTCCAAAGTGCTGGGATGACAGGTGTGAGCCATTGTGCCCAGCCTACTCTCTGTACTTCGATGAAAATCTATAGTTCATTTTTATTTTTATTTTTTTTCTTGAGATGGAGTTTCGCTCTTGTCACCCAGGCTGCAGCGCAAGGGCACAATCTCAGCTCACTGCAACCTCCTCCTCCTGGGTTCAAGCAATTCTCCTGCCTCAGCCTCCTGAGTAGCTGAGATTACAGGCGCCCGCCACCACGACCAGTTAATTTTTGTATTTTCAGTAGAGACAGGGTTTCATCATGTGGGCCAGGCTGGTCTCGAACTCCTGACCTCAGGTGATCCTCCTGCCTTGGCCTCCCAAAATGCTGGGATTACAGGTGTGAGCCACTGTGCCTGGCCTATGGGTCATTTTTAAAGTCACAGTAAAGGATAGTATGTTTATGTAATACTTCTCTTCCATAAAAGCACATCAAGGCTTTAGAGGTACATCTCTCAACAAAAGAGTCTTTACCCATTTCTTCCAGAAAATGACCTTGCTCTTTTGTTCATCTTTCTCCTCTTATTGCATCAGGTTTAAATCTCTGAAATGGAGAGGGATGACTTTTGCAACTAAAAGCATTTGCTAGGCCTAAGGCTTATGCCTTATTAAAGTATTTTAGTGAAAACTCAAGGCACAGGACAGACTAGACTTACCATTATATCCGGCGCATGTGTACCAAGAAGTAGTTCAGGAATTGTACCTAAAAATGAAATCTGCAGTGGGAGTAGGCACTCTCCATGGTATACATCTCTGGAGAAACCTTTGATCCTGGATGACTCTTACAGAACTGCAGGTTTGGCAGTTTTACAGGGAGGAGAAAGTTATTCTAGAGAATATGATACAGAAAACCTTCAACTTATGTATTTCCTGAAGTTCAATGATAAATCTATTATTTACAGTGTAGAAAAGTACTTAACTCAGCAACACATGAGAACTACAACTATTCATTGCACACCTCTGTTATGGGCAATGCACTGTTAAAATATACTTAAAATGATTATAATCTCAAGCTACTTCACCAAGACTTATTTCACCCTCCAATAAGTTGAAAGGCTGAATTTGCCATGAAAAATAGTATATAACAATATATTGTTATGATATTGATACATTTTTGATCACCTACTGTTTTGAGAAAAATGTGTAAGGCAGTATGGGGGTTACAAAGATGAATCTGACAAAGACTTGTCATTAAAGAGTTGACTAACTGCATACAGTAGCCTCTAGCTATACTCAAGCACTCAAAATGTGGCCAGTTAGAATTGAATCATGCTGTAAGTTGCTGGGCGGTGGCTCACGCCTGTAATACCAGCACTTTGGGAGGCCGAGGTGGGTGGATCACGAGGTCAGGAGATCGAGGCCATTCTGGCTAACACGGTGAAACCCCATCTCTACTAAAAATACAAAAAAAATTAGCCGGGCACAGTGGCGGGTGCCTGTAGTCCCAGCTACTTGGGAGGCTGAGGCAGGAGAATGGCATGAATCCGGGAGGCGGAGCTTGCAGTGAGCTGAGATCGCGCCACTGCCCTCCAGCCTGGGCACAGAGTGAGACTCTGTCTCAAAAAAAAAAAAAAAAAAAAAAAGAACTGAATGGTGCTGTAAGAAAACTGCACTGGATTTCAAAGACTTAATGTGAAAAAAGAACGTAAAATCTTTCATTAGTAAGTTTTAATAATGATTATATATTAAAATGGTAATAATTTCAACATCTGGGTTAAATAAAATTACATATGTGACTTGCATTATATTTCATTTGGCAGTGTTGATCTACATAATTATAGTATCACCTACTGAGTGTATCTACTGTATGCCAGGTAGTTTTATATCAATTATTTGTAATCTTCCATAAGGAAGGTATTCCAGATAAGAAACCTGAGGTTGTCAAAGGCATATTAATTTATTCTTCTACACACCTTGTATTTTCTATGCACCAAGAGCTGCCACAGGCAGTGAGGATAAAACAAAGCAAAGTCCCTACCCTCATGGAACTTACGAACCAGTGGGAGAGAAAGCTAATAAGTATAGTAAGTAAGTATAAAAAATAGGCCAGGCAGTGACAGTAAAAGAAGATGAAGTCCATTAAAAAAATGGAGGGTGACTGGAATTGGAGTGAAGGCAGAAGGTTTGGGGGGATGGCTATTTTTTAAGATAACAAGCTCTAAGAAGGGGCTATCTAAGCAGAACCTGAATGAAGTCAGGCAGTGAGCCCTGTGAACATCTACCTGGCCAGGAGCTTCTGGGAAGAGGGAACAAAGACTGAGGTGTATTGTGTGTGTGTGTGTTGGGGGGGGCGGTGGTGGTGTGTGTATGCGTGCGTGCATGTGTTTTGCACTCTGAAGGAACAGCTGGAGAGTCCGTGGTGCTAGAGAGCAGTAAGCAAGAGGAAGCCAGGAAACAGTTTACGTAGGGACTTGGAAGCCACAAGTAGGAAATGTTGAAGGATGACTTTGGCTGCTCTATGAGGCATGGACTATTGTGGGGCATGCATGGAACCCAGCAAGAATAGACGCCAGAGCACTTTGAGAGGTCAAGGCGGGTGGATTGCTTAAGGTCAGGAGTTCACCAGCCTGGCCAACATGGCAAAACCCTGTCTCTACTAAAAATACAAAAAGCCGAGTGTCATGGTGCACACCTGTAGTCCCAACGACTCAGGAGGCTGAGGCACAAGAATCACTTGAACCTGGGAGGCAGAGGTTGCAGTGAGCTGAGTTCACACCACCGCAGTCCAGCCTGGGCAACAATGGGAGACTGTCTCAAAAAAAAAAAAAAAAAAAATGGAAGCCAGAGACTCATTAGGAGGCAACTGCAAAGGTGCAGGACAGGGAGGGCTAACAGTGAGAGAGCTAGAGCTTCAACAAGGTCTAACTCAGCCACTGTAAGATACAAAGTAAAACAATGTAAAAATTATCCCAGTAATTTGAACTGCAAAAATCAAATATCTGGGTAATTCAAATACATTTCAAAATATATTTGGGAGTCTGTGGTTACCAGAACTGGCAGTCAAAAATTACCATCTAACCTCATAGGATAGTAGTTTATCTCTGTCCCTTGCTTTCTGCCAATTTAACCTAAGGGAAGTAGACTTGAGATCCGTTAATTGGCAGAGCGGGATTGCAGGACCTTTAAGTCAAATTCAGATAAGGCAAATCAGCTTTATTTCTGCCAAAGAAGTGTTTGGTGGAGCCAGAAGACAATTTTGTAGCCTAAACTATTTGCACTGGCTCTCTCTACCATCTGAATTCACTCCCGTTATTGTTAATTCTGAGTTTAAGCATAGCCATACAAGCAAGACAGAGTTAAGGAAGGAACTAGAAATTGGCCATGTCTTGGATAAATGTATATATGACTATGGGTAACCTCACTCAAGGAGTCTGTTTTTAAGGACAGAAGTGCTTTAAAACAGAAAGCATCCTCAAGGTCAAATGTCATACAGGCCAAGTTCTTCCTCTGAGAGGTAAATAAGGATTTAAAGCAGTCACCCAGTTTCAAATGAAAACAAATACAGACCATTCCCAAGGACACTCAAAAGTCATGTCATGAAAAAAGGAGGCTCAATCCTGACCCTCTAGGTTGGTTTATTTACTTTGACGGAACTCACTGGAAAATTGTTCAACTCTACGCTTCACTGTGCCTGTACAGGATGTGTTTTCTGGGCATTGGATGTAGATCTTGTCAATCAGGCACTTTCCTGGAGCACTAAAATGTACAGATTACACACATCAAAGGCAGGCTGCAACCACTGTAGCTGAAATTTACACAAATCTGTGCGGCTAGTAACCGGATAAACAATGAGACTAATGACCTTGTTCTGCATTAATCTCCCAATGGCTCAGTTGGTACTGCAAGAAGGTTGTGGCTTTGGCTTCTAGCCTCAAACCAGGGATTATATGCTTGCCCAATGTCAACGGAGCCCAGGAAGCCTGAGAATACAGCCCCAGTCCATCCATTTTATGAGGTGCATTTACTACAATTCAAGAAACACATCCATTACCATATCCATCCAGGAAAGAGATTTATAAAAATAAGTAAATTCCTTGGCCATGCCTCCCCTTTCAGGGAGTTTATTTTCTTATAGAAGGCCCCAGGTTTTCCTTGTTTTCAGGGTCTCTCCATTGCCCCGCAAAAGCAAGATAGAATCCTTGATCTATGTTCCTCTTTTGACCAAGAATAAATTTCAAAAAGGCTGCATCTGTAAAGAAAGGGGAAAGGAAGAATTGAAGTTGACCAGTGAACTTGATCAGCATCCACTTTTAATTTGGGACATTTGGGGGAAAGGTACATTGAAAATAGAAGGTGCTTTCTAAGTGCCAATAAAAATTGCTATAGAGTCCCTTCTACACAATTGGCAAAGGCTGAGGGTTGCTGCTGGCAGGAGGCAACTGAAGGAGATGGAGCATCTCAGGAGGAGTCTGCACCCTGAGCAGCGTTGGGCCATGCCAAAGGGACCTAGGAACCCTGGAACCCCACCCACCTCCCAGCCCTGCTGCTTTCATCACTTTGTACACAGGTCACACTGAAAAGCTTATATTGGAAAATGGCTCCCAATGAGCCCAGGAAATGGCTCCCTTGGTGGGGTTACCTTAGGTTAGAAAGGATCACACTGAAATGCATTCAGCTAAATGCCCTATGTACCACACCTGTGGTACTCCTGTCACTTCACAGTCAGCCCTATCAATAATCTTCACTGCATTGTAAACTTGCGATACCTCTGCCTGGGATACATAATCACTTTCTATTTTAAAACATAGATTTTGGTGGCACTTACACAGTCCCAAGAAACAACTCTTATACACCTTTCTAGTCACTCTCCCCACTTCTGAGTCCTTACAACTGTTGTTGGGGGTATTTTATCCACATAAATATTACTACTTTCTCAGGCCATTATACTAAGACTGTTTTTAGAGCTGCTGTAATATGTGTTAAATGTCTCACAAAAAGGTACTGTTTTTGGTGTTATTTTCTTCATTCATTTATAAATTCATTGAGAGCCCAACATAAACACGAGTTAAAGCATATTCACCCTGTTCTTAAAATGTTCTTTCATTACACTCACTTGGGGGGTAATAACCGCTTCAATGGCCTTTGTAACACAACTGATGGAGGCGTGGAGATGGTCATAGCGTGGACATGAGAGTGTAACACTGTCCCCATTTGCTCCTGTGGTAAGGGTTCCTAGGACTTCAGAAGTTTTTGATTTTGCAACTTAACAGGTCCCCTTAAAAGGATCGTCTTTGCTTCATGGAATAATAATACCTTACATTTGTACATACTTTCACATGCATTATCTCACTTAATAGTACGGTATTATATCCATTTTTCAGAGAGGAAACAGACTTTGGGAGAGGTTAAATGGCTTGCCTGAGGTCACCAATGGCATGAGAGGGAGTGGCAGGGCCCATCTCCAGCCCAGGATTTCTGACTTTTCGCATCACAGTATTTCAAAGCTGTCTCTTTATTTTAGTTACTTCCATAACAACAGAAGTGAAGGGACCTATAGTTTTTTAACCTTAAAAACACAAAGGTTTCTGATTGAGTGGCCTCTAAGAAAAGATCTCTGCAGTCTATCGACGAGAGGGTTTCAAATTATAGGGATCAACTGTGATAGTGAGTACTTTGATAAAAATATTAACATTGGTTTTCCAGAATCTAACTTCTGTGAAAGAAAACTATACGGTGCACCATATCATGTGTAGAAAAAAAGGACCACTATACACAACGAACATATCCACACGTGTTGGGTCAACGTTCTCTTCCCAAATGTGGCCGCAGAAGAAAGTGCGAAGCGTGCTGAAATAAGACAATATTTACGACTGAAGAAATTCGGCTTCACATACCAGTAACTATGAACAAGACATTTTCCCTAATAAAAGTACTCCAAAACGAAATATAGAGAAACTGTTTCCCTATGTTCTCTTTATTTTCCATGTGCTCAAGAATGGTCACAGAAAGAGGCAAAGGGAGCAGAGAGAGAAAGAAAGAGAGCTATATAGAGAGCCGGCCTCTGCTGAGGGTTGGTTTTGCTTTAGAAACTGGAATGTGTCCAGGCTTGATTTTTATTTTCAATTCACATTTCAGATCCAGCTCCCCAAACTCTTTGATCTTTCTCCCTGTCTCCTTACCCGGAAGAGAACCCCTGGCCTTCTCAGCTGGGAGCTGGGAGCACACGTGGAAAGACTGGCTCGGATCCATATTCTTGCCAAATTTAGTCACACAAAGGGGCCTGCGAGGGAAAAAAGAAAGGATGAAAGCGGCAGCCGCCGCGACTTCAAAGGCCGCGCCGCCGCGCCGGGCCCTGCGCAGGCGCCGCCCTCAGCCGATATAAGGCGCGACTCGCGCGCGCGGGCGGCCTTTCCGCGCGCGTCCCCGACCCGGGGGGCGGGCCGAGGGACAAGGAGGGACTGGGCGAGGAGGGCCCAGGGCTGGACGCCGCGGCCGTGCTACCCGCCGGCCTTCCGAGGCCGGTCCCCGTGCCAAGTTCAGGCGCCTGAGAAAAGTTTTTCAGAAAGGAGGGACAAGAATGTCACGTCCTGCCCACGAAATGAGCAGTCCTGTGGCCCGCAAAATGACTCCAGCTCCCACCTCCATTCCTGCTCCATTCTAGGCATTCCCCATGCGTGGGAGCCCGGGTTCCCGTCGCGGAGAGCAGCCCAGCAACGAGGGCGCGTGGCCGGGCCCTGTCTGGCTCGTTCGGCTCCCCTGTGCCTGCCTTGCGTTGCTGGTTCCCGTGCGCTCTCCTACCGCCGCGATTCCTCGCCCTCTTGGGCAGCCTTAGGACGTGTACCCTCGCCTCCCAGCTGGCAGAGGGGCGGCCTGCAGAGCGGGGTGGGTTGCGCCCCTTGCCCGCGGGCCGCGGAAGGAGGCGGCCCTCTGGACAGCCGCGCCCGGGACCCCCACCCAGCGAGGCAGGGACGCGGGGCTCGGCCTGCACTGGCCCAGCGCGGGGAAAGCCGCAGGAGGGCGGGAGGGGTGGCGGACCCCGCTCGCTCGAGCCCCGCGACGCTGCGCCGAGCTGCAGACGCCAACGGGCGCCGGCCCCGCGGAAGCCCGACGTCCGCAGGCGGCCGGATTTGGGAACGACTTTTTCACGGTCCCACGAGTTCCCTGATACCCCGGAGGGTGGGGGGTTGAGTTTGTTTGTCTTTAGGAGGCGGCAAGAAGAAGCGGAAGAACCCCTGGGACACAAACTGCCATTTCCCTCGCCCCCCTTCTCTCCTTTTCTGCGAGGTCCGTTAAACTGAAGATGCCCCACAGCTTTCGTCTCCAGGCGAAGACGGGGTGGGAATTCGAGGGGGTCGGAGTTCCGCCTCTGGAGTCACATTATTCGTTTTCTAGCCCTTCTCCTCGGCTCCTGAGTATCCTCTTCCGTAGGCCCCGCCACCTCCTTCCTTTGGGATCCCACCAAAGTTGTAGCTGGGAGAGAGTCCAGGCCACACAAAGGGGAAGACCTGGAGCCTGGGCGGGGGTTAGGACCGAGGGGGCGGAGAGGACTCGAGGGGCACCGTGCTTTTCTCTCGTCCTTGTAATTAAGGACTCACTGGACTGTCTGTAGCCGACTCGAGTTGGCAACAAAATCGCCGTGGGGGAGGGGTTTTCTGGTGTGAGTGGGGGTCACTCCTCTGGCTCTGCTGCCCGCTCCCGAGCTTGACTGGGCTCCGCTTACCCCGTGGGCAGCGAGGCCGTCTCTTCTCCCCGGCTCCTCTGTTCTTGTGCGGGGTGGGCGCCTCGCCCCCCACGCACAGTTGAGGCAACGGCGCCCGATGTAGAAGAAAGTGTTGATATAAAACAAGTTTGCTCCCAAACTAAACCCAAACCAAGCAAAGCCACCAGGAGGGGAAAAACCAGAAGCAATCCAGCCAGCCCCTAGCAATTGTTTTCACGGTCGGAATTAAATCACATCAAAACGCCCCCTGAAACCCACATCCTGAAGGAGTGAACCTACAACAGCCAACCTCCAGTCGTTCGCTCGAGTTCACACGAACAACTTGCCTCTAACATCCGAGTGAAGGGGGCGGCGGGCGGCGGGTGCCTCTCCCGCACCGCACCCACCACATCCCGGACCTGGGATCCCACTCGCACCCGAAGAGGCGGCTGCTTATGTTAATACCAGCCCCCACACGAATTAGACAAGACCGCCCGGTGACAGAATTGCCTATGCCAGAAACTACACTGAATCCGTAAGGGAGGGGGAAGAACGTCTTCCCCGGGTTACTTCGCCCGTCCTGCGTCCTCCTGCTTTTTCCAAAAGAAAGACTTCACGTGGAAGTGTCAACCTCTCTCCCAAACGAAGCTTCACAAATTTGGGGAGCATGGATTTTACTAAAGCCCCTTCTAAGTGCTGCTCATCAGAAGATTTACAACAATCCTAAAGACAATCAGCTAACACCAGTTACACCACTGTAAGGAAAACAGCCACGCAAATAGAGCAAGGTGCTGGGTTATTTCGTTAGAAACAATGTTTTCAATGGACAGGGTCACAGTAAAATACCAAACGCAGCCACCTACCCTTGGCCCTTCAAGTAAACAGTTTCCACTATTGTTCTAAAAATTCGCATCTTCTTGAGCTTCTACCCTTCAGGAAACCTGGAGCATAGGCTCCAAATGACTCGGGGAATCCAGAGAGTTAACATGAAGGAGAAAGTGGCATCTGAATTAGTTTCAGCACTTAAACAGCGGGGGGAATGTAAGAGTCATCATTTAATCTCTCTTTGGCTTCCAGAAACTACCCCCTAGCCATTCTGTATTCCTCCCTCCCCCTCCTGAGGGTTTGATGAAAAGGAACCTCTACTCTGCTTTGGTGAAACTGCATTTTCTAGTTGTTTTCCTATTGGTCAAATTGGTGCAGTTATGGGAGGACTTTTGACTTTATTTTCCCATATGTCTTTTAAGAATGGGGCTATAAATGTCTGACACAGCTATATGTTCACCTCTCTGGGACACTCACTCACACTGGTGCATAACTTTAAGGGAAGTGACATACCACCATCATCCAAAAACAAAAATTGGGTTTCTCACACACTGTAGCAGAATATACTCCTTTTCTTCTCTTGAGGCATAGCATTGTCAGCTATTAAAAGTGGATTTGATGTTTTACTTTTCGTGGATTCCTTCACCAACCCCTTAATTTTAATCCAATCTCCCAGATAGAATTTACATGTGACTACTGGCCATATTCTAGGGACCAACTGGATCCTTCGTAAAGTTTTAAAAATTGCTTCCTAGTAAATTCTCATTCCCAAGAAGTAGTAGTTATTAGTAGGTGAAGTTTTAAGTGCTCACTTAGATACAGCATTGTTAAAATCTTTACCCATTCAAGGTTCAGCAGCCTGAAATTTCACCTTTAGGAAAATAAGAGGAATCTTTACTAGACCATTCCTATATAACAGAGCAAAATCTGATTCTGTAGTGTTTTCCTTATTTTCAATTTAAGGGAGATGAAGATACATTTCTTTATGTCCTTTGTTTACTGTTCTGAAGTTTTACAGATGGCTACTGTATTGGATATAATAATTTTGCCTAGATTTTTAACAGAGGGGGTTTGAGAACCAAGGGACAAAATGTAATGTGTTTTCAAACTTCAGCTTCCCTTCTGCTGTAACTTTCACAAAGTATCTCCTGAAAACTCCTGTCTTTGTACAAAATGCATCAAAGACATAGTGGAGACTGGGGAATTTTTGAGGTTGTATTCGGATTTGCATCTTCAAGGGTTCCTTTCAGCTCGCAGTCCAAGGTGCCAGGGACTACCCCGTCCTCCCTCCCTCTTTTGGCTTTGCTCTCCTGAGTCCTTTTGCCTTCTCTTCCCCCTTCTTGGATTATCTTTTCATTCTCGATGAGGTTCCCACACACTGCGGTGTGTGTCTTTGAAAACACACGAGAGACCTAGCACAACTCTCCGTACATCCCGTGGTGAGGACAGAATGAAAGAGATATTGTTTAAAAAGCAATAATTAAAATCTAGTCTTCAGTTCCTTCTTCCTCGTCATATTTTTTCTCGGTAAGCCTGGAGATTTTATTTTCACTAGCGTGTTCCCTTGTTTCCAAAGAGCGTGTGTATGATATTATATTCGGGAAAGCCAAAACTCTCTTTTCCTTGTCCTTCTGTTCTCCCTTAATAGTTGAGCAATGTCTGTTATATTTTTCCCTTTTCCTTCTTTTCTCAGTCCCAGATTCCCGCCTCTCCCCACTGTCAGAGCATCTATCAATGTGGTGTCGATCACAGCGGCGGCGGCTTTCTCTTTCATCTTCCTCCCCCGGCCAGAGCGAGGGAGGGAGAGTGGGAGGCGTCAAGGAGGTAGGGGAGAGACTGGCAGAGGAAAAGGAGTGGGTGGGTGGGGGCCAAGAAAATAGATACTTAGATGATGAAGTCAAGCCATTGCGGCAATGTTTCTTGTCAATTTCACGCGGGCAAAGCGTGCCTCTCGGTGGGTTATAAGCAGCGCCGGGTCATTCCTTCTCTCGCCAAGTTGCCTGATCCTTCCCTCCAGGCGCGCGCGCACACACACACTCACACACCCCAAAACCAATACTCGTCCTACAGGATCTGGGAAAAGAAAAAGAAAAAAAAGCCCTCAATCACCACCTCCTTCTCGCCGACTCCCCCTCACCCCCCGCCTCCCCTCCAGCGGGCAGCCAAGGAGAGCTGGAGGCGGGGGAGGGGAGAGGGAGGAGAAGCGACGCAAGTGGGTAGCTTTTCAGCGCCGGCTAGGCGCGGGAGGAGGAGAAGCAGTGGGGAGGCGCAGGAGCTCACCTGCGGGGCAGGGCGCGGAGGAGGGACCCGGGCTGCGCGCTCTCGGGTCGAAGAACCAGGACGCGCCCGGAGCCTCGCACGCGGCCAAGCTCGGGGTGTCCCCTCCCCTCGGCTGGGCGAACCCAAGGGGCGCAGCTCTGTGCTTTGACAGAGCTGGCCGGCGGAGGCGTGCAGATCCGCGAGCCGGCGAGCCAAGCTGAGAAATTCGAGCCGGGAACAAAGAGGGGTCGGGCTGAGTGTGTGTGTCGGCTCGAGCTCCGGGCAGAAGCATTTGGGCCCGAGGTCCCCGCTGTGACTACCCGAGACTCCGCCGTGCCCTCCACTGCGGAGTCCCCGCGCTTGCCGGCAAAAACTTTATTCTTGGCAAACTTCTCTTTCTCTTCCCCGCCTCCTCGGCCCCCACCTTCTCCTCCTCCTCCTTCTCTAGCAGATTAAATGAGCCTCGAGAAGGAAAACCGAAGCGAAAGGGAAGAAAATAAGAAGCTCTAAAACGGACATCTCCAGCGTGGGTGGCTCTTTTTTCTTTTTCTTTTTTCCCACCCTTCAGGAAGTGGACGTTTCGTTATCTTCTGATCCTTGCACCTTCTTTGCTGGGGCAAACGGGGGCTTTTTGCCCAGACCCCCTCTCTTTTCTCGGCAAACAAACTACTAAGTCGGCATCCGGGGTAACTACAGTGGAGAGGGTGTCCGCGGAGACGCGCCGCCGGACCCTCCTCTGCACTTTGGAGAGTGGTGCTCCCTCCAGAACCGGCGTCCTCCGCGCGCAAATCCCGGCGACGCAGGGGGCGTGGGGTGGCCGCCGGGGCAGCCTAGCCTACCGCGCGCCGCGCGGACGCCCCCGGAGGCGCCAGCTACCGCGGCCCTCGTCGCCCAGTGCCCTTCGGCCTCGGGGGCGGGCGCCGGCGTCGGTCTCCGCGAAGCGGGAAAGCGCGGCGGCCGCCGGGATTCGGGCGCCGCGGCAGCTGCTCCGGCTGCCGGCCGGCGGCCCCGCGCTCATCCGCCCCGCTTCCGCCTGCTGTCCTCCCGCACGAACCCTTCCAACTCTCCTTTCCTCCCCCACCCTTGAGTTACCCCTCTGTCTTTCCTGCTGTTGCCGCGGGTGCTCCCACAGCGGAGCGGAGATTACAGAGCCGCCGGGATGCCCCAACTCTCCGGAGGAGGTGGCGGCGGCGGGGGGGACCCGGAACTCTGCGCCACTGACGAGATGATCCCCTTCAAGGACGAGGGCGATCCTCAGAAGGAAAAGATCTTCGCCGAGATCAGTCACCCTGAAGAGGAAGGCGATTTAGCTGACATCAAGTCCTCCTTGGTGAACGAGTCTGAAATCATCCCAGCCAGCAATGGACACGAGGTGAGCGGGCCGCTGCCCCAGTTCCGAGAGGCGTGGCGGGTCGGAAGGGAGGGAAGGCGCCTGGCCGCCCGGCCGAGGGTCCCGAGTAGATCCCTCGTTTGTTTTGGGGTGTGTGCGTAGCTGGGGCCCCGGTCCGCATTGCATGTGTGTGTGTGTGTGTGTGTGTGTGTGTGTGTGTCTAGAATGGGAGGTAGAGGGGCAGGGAAACTTTTTCCAACTGGATCAGTTTAGGGGGTTCGGTGGCTGAACGGTTGGTTCGTGGGCAGGAAAACGTGCCCTTAACCCACAATGTTTCGTCTTCGGTCTTTTTGTTGGGCTGAGGAGTGCCAGTCTTTAAAGCGAGTATGGCTGAATAACGCTACTGAGAAATTCTTCTGTGGGACGGAAAACAAAGTGCACCCGCTATCTTTTGGTAGATGTCTCTGCAAAAGTGCGTTAAACCACCAGAGGCTTAGGTGGAGACGAGCAGAGCCACAGGCAGGAGGAAGGGGAGGCGGGCGTGGGCTGGGGCAGGCGGGGCCGTCCCTACCACCGCCGAGACCGGCCGCGGGGAGCCGGCCGGCCTAGGGGGCGCGCGCCCGGGCTGCGGGGGCGGTGCGGGGTTCAGTCCCTGCGGCCCCAGAGCTTGGGCTGGCAGCTGGGAGCTGTGGGTGCGCCGAGCCGAGCCACCCCAAGCTGTACCGCCCCCAACTCTAGTTTTCTCCAACCGCCATCACTTGGAAACAAACCCACAACTTTTATTTGGGGTTTGGGACCGGATCAGGCCTTAAATCTATGTAAAAGAAAGGCGGAGAAGTGGCGGAAGCCGGGCACTAGTCCGGCAGAGCGGAAGGCGCTTTATCGGGTCTTCTGGTCCGCTGCGGGCAATAGAGCTGGTAACCTGAGTAGAGTAAATAGAGACACGTGGGTGCTGGCTGGAGAAAGCGCGGAGCGGGGCCGCGCTGGAGGGCTGTTTGAAGCCTAGTCCAGAGCTGGTAGGGGGCGGATGGACCCTGATACCCGACACTCCACTGGTCACCCTTGTTCCACAACTGGGAAACCTTTCTCTGGAGGAAATCCGGTAGAAAAGTCCTGACACCCGAATGATTTAACCAACGCCTTTTCCCTCCAAAGAAACTTGAAGGATATACCTTTTTTTTTCCCTTAAATGGCATCTTTCTACCCCCAAAAAGAAAGTGTGTGGTTTTGAGGGCGGGGACATTTTGGGTTTTAAACAGCGCGTTTAAGAACATCTCAGATCTGCCTTCTCTATCCCAATGGCAGAGGTGAGTACGCATTTTGAAAGGCTGGGGGCCTGCGTTCAGAGAACAGAAGGGTGTTCTTTACCCGTTGAATCCAGTTTGAGCGGGATGGGGGCGGGAGTAGGGTGCACCTAACCCCGCGTAAAAGATTTGTGACTATTGTGTGTGCTAGGAAAAGGAGGTCAAAGGGAGGACACACGTCCCGAGAACCAAACAACATCCAAAACACAGGCTTTTTGCCAAACTCTCCTATTTGTAGAGCAGCCTCTTTTTCTACCCATTTTGCTAGTCCTGCCTTAGTCCGTAGATAATTTTGCCACCCACTTCATATTCTCCCCACTTTTCTGGTCTGGGTGAAGGACCCTGCGTTCGAATCCGAGCACTCGGGTGTTAAAGCGTTACTCTTCGCTGGGTGTTAAGTGGGCATGAGGCCTGAGGGTGAAGGAGTAATACCACTGATTTGCACGTGGTTGAGTCTGTCTGGGTGGATGGTGATTACCAAAACTGATATCAACTGGGCTACTTTTTAGATGTCTATAACCTGACTCTCTAATTTTCCTCCCTTTAACCACAGAATCGTTCTACTTTTGTAAGCCTGCGCTCAGCCAGCCATAGTAGGTTATAAGCTCCAGTGGAGCTTCTACTGAAACTGCGCTCAGGGCAGTTGCCTTAAGAACTCATCTGAGTGGTTGGCTTGTTTATGTTTAAATGTCTTTTTCAGTTGCAAAATGATATTTCAGCCTTCTTTTAATCAGATCTGATTGAAGTGAACAGTGGTTGAAGAGGCTATCAAAACCATCAACCCCATTAACTCCTACTCCTTTAATAGTAGGCATCCAGGGAGCCTTGATATGGTTTAATAAACAGCAGTCAGAACAGCATGTGGATCATTCCCAAATTTAACTGTATTTTTATTGGTGTTATTATTTATATGTTTTTGGTCTCAGGTGGATAATAATCACTCAAAAATACATGTTGACAAGAAAAAGATTTTGCAGTACTAAACACTAACTTATGTCTGTCTCTCAGAGTAATAAAACAGAGTTGCCCCTAAACCTCTTCCTTTGAATTACCAGTGCACACACAATTGTATCATTATTGTCACAAACTCTAAGGTGATTTTCTTTCTTTTGGGTGTGGGGATTCATGATGTTAGGTGGCCAGACAAGCACAAACCTCTCAGGAGCCCTACCACGACAAGGCCAGAGAACACCCCGATGACGGTAAGACACCCATTCTACTTCTTCTGACTTTAGCAGATAAGGTGTGCAATTTGTATAAATAGGTGTGTTTTGTTATTTTTGAATTCAAGAAACTGGGACTAGGTCAGACTATGCCCACTATTTTAATAAAATCGTAAAGAAAACGCAGGAAACTTATGGCTTACCTCTAATGTATGTTACGTAATTTAAAAAGTGTTTTTGAATGAGTTAGGGACCTTTGGATTTCAGGTGGGTTCCAGATTCTTTGGGGAAGAGGGAATGTCTATAATGAGTTTTTCTCTTTCTCATCTTACTTTAAGTTCTAATTAGCTTAGATCTTTAGTATTTTTAATATATTATTAAGAAGAATGACAGTATATATTGATTTATTTTCCAACCAGAATAGTTTTGAGTGGATTTTCACTTGCAAAATTGCTGTTTCTTGTTCCTTATTACAGTGAAAAGGCGGTCAGTAAATGAGCAGAGCAGAATCTAACTTGTAAAAACATAAAACTTATAATTAGGAATGTGCATATCAGAGATGATACACTTTCTCTGTATTTCTGATTCTTACTAAAAACTTTAAAATTACATACATATGTATTTAGACTTAAGGAGAATTCCTTGTGACTTTAAAAGAATGAAGTCACCTTAGGGTTTCCTTGTCAGCCTGTCTGTTCTCCATTAATTACTTAACAATTGGCCTAACTGAAATGAAGTGTTTTTACATACAATATGTTAACCAGGAGCAGGGAAGAGAGTTATATATTAGGCTTCTTCCTCAGCTACAAAATAGTTACACAGATTAACAAGAAGAAATATACATATTGAACAGAAATTTTTTGGCAAAATGATCTAAGTGTAGCACGTGAAATTAAACCTCCCAGAGTTAATCCTTTATAAATTTGGATAGTTGCCTATATACTAGATAACAACTCTTGCAGTAGAATCTAGAATTTTTCTGGAAATCTACAAGCACAGGTAGAATTTTTGAGTTTGTCTGCAAGGCAAAACATAACTTCACGTGTATAAATCTGTATGTGTGTGTAGCTAGATGGCCTAATATATTTATATTACAGTTTTAGATTTGTGTGTGTTCTGTATTTAGTCCAGTTTGTTAGTGTTAGAACAAATTAAGTTAGATGGATAACACTTAGTTTTGTAAAAACATCAGTTAATAGTGGAAGAACTGTTTGAACCACATGTTTTTAAAACATCTGGTTTGCTGCTAAGCTATTTAAGAGAATAAATACTGTCAATCTAAAATAGAGCATAATAATCCAGTTACAGTATTTTGTAAACAAATCTTTTATATAAGGTCTGATTTATCTTAGAACGATTAGATTTTGAGATGAAAAATACAGTAATATAAAAAGAAAGTCATCATTGATTGTTCTTTGGATCCTCCCAGGAAAGCATCCAGATGGAGGCCTCTACAACAAGGGACCCTCCTACTCGAGTTATTCCGGGTACATAATGATGCCAAATATGAATAACGACCCATACATGTCAAATGGATCTCTTTCTCCACCCATCCCGAGAACAGTAAGTAACATGCTGATGTTGCAAATTATGTTCAGAAGTGCAAATTGATTCGTATTTTGGCAGAATGTTTATTTTTCCAAACTCATTGGAAATGCTTTCATTATATATAACTAGTCATTGCTAAATAAGAGCTGTTGTGAGGAATGGCCACCTTAAAATAGTGCTACCTTTGATGTCTTGCCTTTGGAATTTTAGCTTTTGGCTTATTGATTAAAATAAATATGTAACAGATCGTAAGTTATAAAATCAAGTGAAGTTACATCAACAAATCCATGATTTTGTGAGTATTGTACTCTCTATGGTGATAAGAGGAAAAAGAAACTGATTTATTTTTTCAGCTAAATAAGGACTGTATAGCTTTTAATGCCCACAAGCTTTCTAGAACCTGAACTACTTTAGCTCATTTGGAGCTGAATGTTTGTTATGTTACTTTGGCTTTTAAAACAGTGTCTTATTTTGTTGTATCAGTCAATGTTTCCTTAGGATCGGTTTGGTGAGGATGAGTTATTTTTGCTTTATTGTCAATTGTAGAGAAAGCATCACTCAAAGATAACCCTAATGAAAGTTGTTCCTTTCTTTTAATCTTGTGGTTTAGTTAACTTTTAAAATTCTAAAAATGCAGTGGTATTATAACTGCATTATGCAAATGCATAACATTATAAAGAATTTCGGGTTTATTTGATGACATTTCTCTTAGGAAGTGGAAACCTCATTTAAGTGAGAAAACACCTAACTGGTAACTTGTGTAGTATGTAGATGTAAAATGTGCTGGTGATGGAGTTCTCTCTTAGAATTAGCCCACCGGCGGTGGTGATGGATTTTTTACTGACCCATCAATATATTTACCTTCTCTCCAGCCCCACTCTCCCTTTACCACGTAACCCCCAATGAAAAACACATGTGTGTGGGTCTCGGGGATTAGGGTTCCAGTCTCACTGACAGCCCTGGAGGTCAAATCTAGGATTGTAAAATGGAACCTATAGTGTTTGACTTATTTGCCCAGTGTTTCTACCAACTGAAAAAAATCAGTCACAAACATCTGGGAAGAGTAACGTTGTTAATACCTTAGTGAACAAAATCTGGGAGTGAGAAGATTCACCAAAGTAGCAGAGAATAGTGGTTCAAAATCAACAGTTATCAAAAAGAGTATTTGTGGTTATCATTACATGTAATCTTCAATTGTTGAAATGATACTTATATCAAATATGATCACTTTGAGCACTGTGATTTAGATGTTACTGTAATTATTTTCCAATAAAGTTCAAAAGGATATTTGATCTCTCAGCTAGGGAATAAGATTTTTCTAATTTTTATATAGTAGTTAAAGTGGAGATCTTGGAGTTCTAATCTTGAGGGAGATCTTGTGATGGTTGCTATAAGAAATAGGTATTTCATATTTTAAGGCTTTTCAAGTATTTAATGATAAAGATATCTGTGTAATGAGGATGAATCTCCTACCTTAAAAGGAATTTTAAAAAGTGAAAATAGTTTAATATTTAGAGACCCCTCAAATAAATGCTTGAGTTTTAAAAGTTGTAGGAGACTTTAAATTTTTGAACAAAACATGCAAATATATAGATATCTCTTTAATATTTGGGAAGGTTTTTTGTTATTTTTTGGAGGGGGTGGAGAAGGGAAGGAGAATATGTTTTAGATAAGGAATAATTGAAGATGCCTGTTAAATCATTTTGAGAGTAACAAATAATCTTGCCAAATCAAAGTACAGTGTTGGTGACAATAGAAAATAGCCACCAAAACAGCCTTATGTTTTTCAGCTGTGCGTATACAGCATTTGTGGAATTTATTTCTTAAAAAGATCAGCTACTTCTCCACTTCTCCTTTCAAAATGGTAATTTTTAAAAATCAGTATAATGAAAATGTATTGGTATTTATAAATAATCCCTAAGAATGTTGAAAATTAAGCTGGTCTTCCTCTTTATGCCAGCATTCTGTCTTCTGTTTCCACAGTCTTTTCTCCCAATCTACCAGTATACTAGTCATTTTGAAATTTTGATAGAAAATATCTTTTGATGGAAGGTATTTATTGTTAGTATATGTATTAAAATTTTGAGGTCAGTGAATCAAACAGTCATTCATTGTTTAGGAAAGATTTGTGGCCAGAATAAATGCTGGTCTGGGTAGAGTGTAAGAAAGGGGTGTGGTCAGGAAACAGTTACCCTGTTATCTGTTGCTTAGCTTTATTCTGTTGCATATTAGGATGTATTTATTTTAGGCATGTTTTCTTGAGATACTCTGCAGTTTGCACAATTCCAGAAGCTTTTCAGCTGTAACCACAAGACTATGTAAATTTTTTTTTTTTTAGGGTGCAACCGAAGTGAGTTACAATCTTTGGTTTTTAATACCTAACAGCTGTTTTTAATGTTTCTGAGATCAAAAACACTAACCGGAAGACAGCCGCTCTTCTTCACCCCTAACCACACTTCTGCCTTCTTGCTCTTTAACTCTGTCCTTAGCAGGGCTGAGTGTTTCTGTCACTAACATCCACAATGATAGATTTACATCTAGGGTGTCAGGAGCATGGTGACCATTTGTGTTTGGGCTTAGGATGGGAGCATCCCCTTGGCATCCTGCTACTTGAATTTGCATTACAAACAATTGCTTGTTTACTGCATCTGCTTCCCAAAAGTGTTAGGACTGGAAAAACACCTGGGGTGGGGGAGGGACCTGACCACTCCTTCCCTAAATAGTCTTCTGCTTGTATGTAACTGCAGATAAGCCAGAGGATACCAGCTATGGCCACCTGGCATGCAGAGAAATGTTTCTGCTGGAATCTAATTATAAAAAGTGCATATGCTTTTGCTTATTTTTTAGACAAACGCTAATGTATGTATGGTCGAACAGATTTTACCTGTGACTAATATACAGTATTATCTGTTCAGGAGAACCACTTTAACCTACTCAGCTTTTTTTCTTCTCAAGGGGAATTTTAATTGGCAAATTACATCCTTCTAGAACTGGAATCCTTAGGGGTATGAATGTGTCTATACCAGAAGTCTTATGAATGGGTCTCTCACAGAGTTTTAAATAAGAATTCTTCGTTCAGATAAATTGAGTCTAAGAAGAAAGCACCTATCATGACATATTTGGTGTCAGCGTGAGTTCTTAGGGCATAGTAAACCTTGGCTTGAGTTGATCTTCTTCACAGAGAGTGAAGAGAAGATGCAGAAGCCTGTTAAATATTTTAGAGCCAGGACCCTGGAGAGTTTATTAAAAGCATACTCCCAAACCTTTCTTTCTCTGAACTTTATTTATGAAAATCCCTGTAGGCCAATGGTAAAGTATTAAAAGAAGAAAATCGTTCTTTACATCCCTAGTTTGGCTCTGGCAGTTGTGTGCCTGAACACCGTGTGAATGGTGAGCTTGGCTAGCTTTAATGTAGTGAAAGTTCCCGCTCGCCTAATGCACTGTGGTTATTCATCTTAGGTGTCAATCTTCCATTTGTCCCGCATGCAACCCAAATGTTTAACACCTCAGAAAAGAAACATCTCATTTCTCTTCAGATGCTTGGGGAGGGAAAAGCAACACAGTGCAGGAAGCTGCAGCAAACGTTGCAGCTCAGTCACACCAAACCACAATAACACCTGGTCAGTGTAGCGCTGCGAACTTCATTGTTTTTGGCTCTTTGTGATCTTTCTAAGAGTCAATTTTTAGGTGAGAAAGGAAAGATAGGGGTGTTCTCATTTCAGCTATCTTTTAAAATGTTTATTTGTTTATTTTTTTTTAAGTAGAAATTGCTATGAAAATGTTCCATGAGTTCTTTTCTAATTACCTTGTATAACTTAGTTCTGTTGTGACTTTTACCTTAAGCGAATCAACACTTTGGTTTCTATTAAACAGAATTATACCTATTATAACTTGTCTTACCCTCCATATTTGTACTTGCTTATGAACAGCTAAAATCTGATTTTGTCATTGTTCACATCTGGAATTAAGGAACTAAGTTGGGCTTGTCTAATCAGTAAGCTTCTGAATATACTACTGTATGTGACATTGTTGGATACCTTTGAAAATAATCACGTAAATAATATTCAAGGATAGATGGAGACTAAGGCTTATATCTCATGCAAGATTTTTAAGGTAGAGTATCTTTTCACTTTATTGCAAGAAGCTATTGCGTTTGACTTACCTATAATTTTCACTTTTCTATTTTAAGTTGTACACTTTTTGAGTTTTCCCCTTCAAGTGTAGAATACGTTTTAGAAAGTGTATTATTCTAACTCAAATGTATATATAGATGTCAGGAGAATGTGTGGGAAAATTCCTCAGAACCCCCAAAGTTTCCTGTTTGATCCCTCCTTAACTGCATTGCTACAGTTTGGGACAGGATCATAGTCAGAATAATTGGGAGCTCTTGCCATTCCCCCATCAAATACCTTATGGCCAGTTTGCTTATTTAAGTGTCCCAGGGAGCCATACTACATGTAACCCTTGCAGAGCTAATATTGTATTTACATACTTTGTCCTTACTCAGATAGTGTTTTTGAAATGACCCTAGTAGTTTCTTCTTCATTCATAAGACATGAGAACAACTCAAAAGATAGTCTGGAAAAAAAAAAAAAAAAAGACCACACACTGAAAAAGAGACCATTGGGCCAATGTGCAAAAATCTTGCTTCTGAAGTGTTTTTTCCACCCCCATGCAGGTCTTAAATTTGCTCTCATCAACCTCATTGTTTTGATCGAGTCTTTCCTGTGGTCCGAGACTCTTAGGTGATTTAACAGAACAGAGATAGGGTCTCACAAATGGCACCCTCCGGACTTGAATTTGTGGACTCACAAGTACTTGCTATAATACCAATTTTGTAGCGGATGAGGTGTTTTTTTTTTTTTTTTAAACGTTCTTTAGGCAGAACCATTTTGGGTTTATGTGACTGAATTTTTTTTGAACAATCAAATCACTTCATTTTTGACTCCTTTTGTTCCTCATTTATGTATCATAGACATGATTGGAATTTTATAAAGCTTATTTCCTTTCGATTTTGGTAAAAGACTTGGAATTTAAAGAGAAAACATGCTAGCACTGTCTGTGGCAAGCAGAAAAACATGTATGTTTTATTCCCAGGTAAAAGTAGAGCTCAGTATGATGTAGGTGCTGCTGTCCTGGGACTAAAGGTCTCTCTCTTTCTCTCTCTCTCTCTCTCTTTTTTTTTTTTAAGGGAATGTTCATTTAAAACTTGTCTTCTTTAAAGCTGTTGCTTAAGTGATTGTGCTGAGCTGAGCCAGTCTGTAGGAAGCTAATACTGTAGTAATCAAGAGACTTAATACTGCTCTGTGCTATCCTCTCATATCCTTACTTATTTAGAAAAGGCAGCCATTGGATTTTATTCAGATAATTTTAAAAATTATACTTTAGGTTCATCATTACTTTTTACATATTATGATCTTGAAGTCCCTGCCTAGGAACTGTAGACTCTGCTATAAACTCTTTTAGGGATATAAATGATCCAGTCTCTCAAGAGAAGCTGAAAGCCTTAAAATGTCCTAGAGTACAACAACAAAGACTGAGGGTGGAGGTGGGGGGAATTGGGAGTTAAACTGTACCCAAGTGAAGAGTGGGGAGTTGAGCAGAGGACTGGACAGGGAGCAGGAAGCATTGCTAACTCAGAAATTCTGATAATCTAGCTGGGACTGTTTGCAGACTGTTAGCAGTGGCTGTGTAGAGGATTATAAAGTATCTGTAAAAGAGTGCATTTGTATACAATACCCACTCTAGCTAAACCTGTAAACCTGCTGAAATTATCCACTTGTAAGATCACTTACAAAGTTCACTGAGCGATGGTACTCACATGCCATCAATCTGTACAGGGAAAATTGTAAGGGCAGTGCAGAGCAAACAAGAGTTTTGTTGCCAACCCCATTTTTCCATTTATAGGAGAAATAGGACTAGCAGACAGGTTGCATCACAGAATGTCTAGAAATATAGTTTATTTTTGCAGCTAACTAGGGACAAGTAGAATCTTTAAAAAGCTGGATTTCTTGACTGTTGTATCTACCTATGCCCACACGGAATCCTATGTGGAACTTGATGACAGTTTTGCAGGTGAAATTTTGATCTTCATCATAGTAATTTATAGTCATTGTTATGTTCGCTTGTAAAAAGTTGCCTATTGCTAGAGGCAGGTGGATCACCTGAGGTCAGGAGTTTGAGACCAGCCTGACCAACATGGTGAAACGCCATCTCTACTAAAAAATACAAAAATTAGCTGGACTTGGTGGCGGGCGCCAAGCTACTCAGGAGGCTGAGGCAGGATAATCTCTTGAACCTAGGAGGCCGAGAGAGAGAGAATGAAGAGGTAGATAGAAGGTAGGCTCTCTAAAAATGAGAGTGGTTCTAGGGTATATTTAATTTTCTTTTATTGTTATTGTCAGCTTCTGAATGAAACAGTAACCAAAGCAAAATTTTAAAATTTGACCTACTAAGATATATTTCTTTTATTTGTATAAGTTTATGGAGTACAAGTGTAATTTTGTTACATACATAGATTGCATAGTGGTGAAGTCAGAGCTTTTATAGAATCCATCATCCAAATAGCATACATTGTATCCATTAAGAAATTTCTCATCATCCACCCCGCTCCTACCCCCTCACCCTTCCCAGTCTCTACTGTCTATCGTTTGACACTCTATGTGCACATTATTTAGCTCACACTTATAAGCAATAACGTGATATTTGCGTTTTTACTTAGATATTTTTATAAATTTTTTGAATCCTGGAAAACCTTACAATAAAAATTGTAAAAAATATTGATGATAGTTAATGACCTAGTGATCAGTTGCCATCATAAAGTAACTGGGGGCCAATCATCAGCAGTCCTCCAGTTTAAACTCAGGGACTGCTGATGAATTATGACAGTTACAGTCAGCCTAGCACAGAGTAGAAACCTCAGTAAATTTGCTGAGTTAATGAAGAATGTAGAAGAAATTTTGCATGTGTGTTTTCTGGATATTTCCAAATGATCTGTCTTTATGAAACCAAATGCTATGTGAAAAGTAAAACTTGAAAGTGTTTACTAAGTAATCCTTAGTATTTGATTATTTTACTTTTTCTCTTATTTTTTGCATCGGTGAATAAAATAGCATTAGACCGGTGTTTTTAATGAGGAAGTCAAAACTACTCCATATGGAATATTGAGTTTCCAGGTAACTCCTGAAAACAGCTGGGTGAGTGCACTACTGGAATAAAGAAAGAAGGGACTAGACCCTCATATGAGGATTTATCTTAGGAAGTACTTATCTCTCAGTTAGATCCTAGAAACCTAATTGAAGAAATGGAGATGATAGAAATGCTTTTTTCAGAAGGATTCCTGAGATGGAAACACAGTACTAGTAAAAGGAAAACCATCTTCAAGTATGTTTCAGAATCATGTGGTTAATGCTTTTCAATTCATTTTTATTGATAGAAGGGACTTTTTTTTCAGTAACACGAGGTATTTTCAGGTATTAAAAAGTTCTGTCCTTTTCAAATACACATGGCAACCTCAGTGCTGACTGTTCTAGGCCATTGTGTGTTGTAAATTGATTCTATCGTTTTGCAATGTGGTGAACAAAATTTTTGAGCCTTAATTAGAGAGAGAGAGGTAGGCAGTGCCCTATGAAGGCTAAACATAGAGGAGGGCAGGACTAGGCTAGATGTTAAAAGACCTGAGATCTAATGTCAGGTCTCCATCATCTGAAAACTTTGGGAAGGTAAAATGGCATATTAATATCTGGCTTGTCTACCTGATCTGGTTGACAAGAAGTTCAGATGGCACAAAGCCTGCAAAAGCGCTGTTTTCTAGCTGTGGCCGCAGAGCAGGAGTCTAAGATGGTGTAAGTCAGTGGCTTGGGCCCCACCTGGTGGGATTTCTGCAGCCATAAGAAGTGCTTGACTCTACCCGGGAAACTCCAGAGAAAGGGAAGAAACTTTCAGTTCCTCTTGTGCCGTCATGCTGACTCAGAGTTTGGATACTGGGTGACAAACCTTTAGAAAATGTTTGCATAAATAAAAATTCAGGGGAATGTCATTGTATTTTTCCAGATCTGGTTTTCCTGTCTTGGGCTCACTTTCCTTGTGATTGTTAGGAGAGCAGCAGATTTTCCTCTTTAGCACCGTAATCCGCCATGAAAGGGAATGAGACGTATGAAGGAACAGATTTCTAAATTTCAGGTTAGCCGAAAGTCTCATATCCTTCTAATATTTGATATGAAATTGCCAGATAACTCTTAACTACTTGAATGGAGTTGAATTGAGGTAAGAATATGTTTTTGGTTAGGAGATTTTTTTCCCCTTAATCCTGTAGGAGCTGGGTTTTTTCTCTCCACTGCAAAAATTATAGAGAGAGGATATCCAGGAGCCATATGAAGGAGAACCGGCAAGTAATTTTTTTTTTTTGCCCTTCGAATTTCCTTCTGGCTTAAAGTTTTCTAGCTCTCTTGTCACCAAAAAGGATCAGGTCCAAAGGGATATGTTGGCTGGCCAGCAAGGAGAAATCAGTGTTTTTCTAGCCTCCTGGGAAATTCCAGCTTCTTTCCTTTCAGGACTTTTCTTTTTCTTTCAGTAAAATCCCATGAATGTTAAATATTTATATATTGGATGCAGCTTTCTTTGTACGGGATTCCTCAATTTTGAACACTATAAATGGTACCTGAAAATAATTATGGTCGTATCATCTTGGTATACTAGTTAAAATGACCTGGATCAAGGGAAAAAGGTGCTGAAGTCTTATCTCAAATATATTAGACTTTGTTTTGGCATCTTAAAGTCTGTAACAAAACCAAAAGTACTGAAGTAAATAATATTTACTGTTTATTACAGTTGGGCTGACCAGTCAGCTATCTGGCAGTGTTAGGAAAATAATCATTGCTTGAATTTTTTTTTTCTTATTTGTATTCATACATTAGAATTTTAAGTTAACACTCAAGTTTGTTTGTTTTTTTTTCCTTGAAAGAGAGAAGGACTGATTTTTTTCCTTTTTTTTTTTTTTTTGCTACTATCTTGTGCTACGTACTCTCCAAGGCACCTTACAGGGTTGTCATATTTAATTTAATCCTAATGTGAAAACTGGGGTGAGTGTTACACTTCTGGTGTTAAAGACAAGGAATCCATCCTCAGGAACAGCAGTAACCTGCCCCAATTTAATACACTTCCTTAAGGTCTAAAGACTTGTTTGTTTTCATTAAAAATAGCCATATTTACCTTTAAGAATACAAAGTACTTATTAAATTCATCATGATATTGATTGAAATTGAAAGAGGAGCAATTGTTAATAATTTTCTTGGAAATTTCAAAAATGCTTAACCATTTTTATTAAAATAAAAAGAAATTTAAAAAGCAATACATGTTCACTAGAAAAATTAGAAAACTCAAATAAGCAAAAATAATACCAAATATTAAATTCCCAGGATCCCATTGTTAAAGATGATCACTTTTTCTGTGTGGCCTTTTAGACTTCTTTCTATGCACACATATAAATGTAGGTAAACAAACGCAAATACTTGTTATATATTCATGGTGAAAGGAACATAATATATCATTTTGCAACTTTTTCCCCACCAACATATTATGTATATCTTTTTCTATTAATAAATACTCTTCTGTAACATCATTTTTAATAGATTGCCTAATTTATTTAACCAGTATTTTATTGGTAGGCATTCAGATTGTATCACCTTTTTCCCCACCTTATGCAGTACTGTGATGAAATGCATATATTCTAACTAAAACGTTGCACAAATTCTGAATTGTTTCTTTGGAACAAATTGCCAGAATTGCAGTCAAAGGCAATGTACCTGTTTAGGTAGGAGTTACCTGCATTGCAATTTAACCTTAAAAACATGTTTTTTAAGTCAATATATAAAAATATGTACTTGTTTACATTCAACTTTGGTTGTGGTGTTTTGAGGCTAATTTTCATTCCTCTTCAAATCAAGAATTAGTCCAGCAAAATCACACAGAGGGAAAGTATAATATCAGCTTTATTATTAATAAGGCCAGACAATATCAGGCAGTATAATATGAACTCTATTATCAATAAGGCTAGATTGGAGAATGTGACTTGAACTGTGATACAAACCGTGGACTTCCTTTGGTTTTCCTAAATTGAACCCAACACCAAGCCACATGCCTCTTCCGCAGAGACAGGGTGCTCACATCCTGTAGAACTGGAGACCAGAACAAACCCATGTTTGGGCAAGCTGGCCCGACAGAGAGAACAAATGGTCAGTCTGTCCTTGCTCAGTTCCTTCTTCTAGGCTGCCAAAGAGATGAGTGTCCTTCCTTGTAGAGAGTGCATGAGGTGCTGGGGAGGGAAAAGGGCTACAGCCACTGCTGAGAGGGCAGCAGTTCCTACTTTAGTGGCCAAGCTAGGGAGGAAGGGAAAAGGGTGAGGTGATGGTCTCTATAGTCATGACTTGCAGTCAGTGAGACTAGGGTCCAACCAAGATAATGGTAAAATAAATGAGTAAATAAATGAGAGCAGCAGCAAAGCACTGCTGTTGGAGTCCATATACCTAGATGCCACCACTCTGCTACTGACTAGATGTGTGTTCACACGCTTTGACCCTTGGTCTCCTCATCTGGCATTGGTGGTGGTATGGCTGGAAGGTGGCCAGTGGCCTCTGAATTACAGGTGTTTCTGTTAGAAAGGCAGGTTACTGGCCCCCTCTGCAAATGTCCTGAATCACACACTACAGGCAGGTCATGTAGATGCACTTTTAACAAACTCCATTGATTGTTCCATAAAATAAGTTTTGGAAAAACACTGGCACAGTAGATGCTCAGTAATTTAACTGAGGTTCAGATAATGTAAATTACTTTCCAGAGGTCTCACACCCAGACAGCAGTGGAGCTGGGACTCTAAGTGTGGCCCTTTGGCCCCAAGCTCACTTTCTCTTCACTCAACCATATCAGGCCCTAATTGAGACCACTGGCACTCTTCACTTCTAGTCAGACCCCGTGAGGTTTTCTCCCTGAGTGCCTTGCCCCACTGGCTAAACCACATTCTGGGGCATTATTTTTGAAAGCTTTCCACACCGTGGAACCATCTCCCTTTCAAGTCTTACCTCCTCCCCACTCTACCTTGCAGCTTACGATTCAGCTACACTCCCAGACCTGCGTCCTAAACCCTTTTCCAAAACGCTGCCTTTGGATTCTTATAGCTTGCTCTCACTGAAATGCCCTGTTCTCTATTCCCTGCCAGCAGGGTCTTGTCAATCCTTAAAGGTCTGGGGTAAGTGCTGCCTCCTCAGTGAAGTTCTTCCAGATCCCACCATCAGTCAAGACTGACTACTATCTCTTTGGGGTCCTCATAAGTCCCCCCTCAGAGCTCTGTAGCCATGTTTTCCAATAGCTTTTTGTCTTTGTGTTTGTATTTCTCATTGATTATTAGTTTCCTTAGGATAGGGAGCATGTCTTATTCATCTTTGTTGCCAGAACCTGTTATGTTACTTGCCACAGAGCAGGTTACTCACCAGATGTTTGTGGAACAAACAGAACAGAAATTTTAAAACTTCAAGAATGTAAGGCAGCAACACCAGATATCAATCCATATTTCAATGGAATCTCTTAAACATATATACATTTGTATGGAATTGCAAAGCCAAAATGGAGCTTAGAAATTACTTGACCATTTCGTATAGAATCCATGGACTAGACGTTAGTTATTAGTTTTGAGTACTTAGTACATGCCAGGAACTGTTCTAAACCCTTTCTATGCTTTAGCCCATTTAATCCTCAGAGTAACTCAGTGCTAGCTCTAATATCCCTGTGTTATAGTTGAGGGAACTGAAGTATAGAGAAGGTTGAGAAATGGCATGCAGGGCATAGAGAAGGGTAAGGATGACTATAAACAGGTCAAGAAGTAGAAGATCAGATAATTGACTCTGATTGCACGACTGGTAAGTAGTGGTACCAGATAGAGGCTCAAGTCTTCACTCTCACAGTAGGGCACTTTCTGTAACTTCAGTTTCTTATTACCATTTCTGCCACTAGCCTGCAGAAGATGCTAGATGATTATTGAATCAGTGAGTTTCCCATAGGTAAGGTGGAAATGATTCTTAGTTGGGTTTTGTGAGAATAAAATTAGAAATTGTACATTTCTTTAACATAGTTTGGGTAGTAATAGCTATTATGGTGCTAGTGGAGAACACAAGAGTTCAAAGGTGACCGGTTAGATGTGGAGGAGGGAAGGAGTTGTGTAAAAGATGATGAGTGTTCTAGCCTGATGGTGAGAGGACAGTATTAATGGAAATAATGAATTTGGAAAGAGAAGCCAGTTTGCAGACAGGCATTCATGAGTTTAGCTTAGGAAGCATTTTTTCGGTTTTATGCTAAGAAAACAAAATTGACCAAGATCTGGAACCAAACCATTTTACATTATGGGCATCTTTTTGGTCCATACTTTATTTGATGTAAGTCAACAGTGCCTCACAAAATCACTTCACTTACCTGTGAAGCTTCCTGGACCTTGACCAGAAACCTCCATGTGATTATGAGAAATAGGTATTTTGTCCAAGGGTGAAGAGAGTACTTGTATTAATAATATACTAGCATGTAATATTTAATGATGTACTTTACATGCATTTTTCTTATTAAATCTTTACTATAACACTATGAAGTGAACGCTACTAATATGTCTATGTTTCCAGTGAAGAAACTGAGGCACAGAGAAGTTACTTGAATGTCCATAGTCCCAACCAGAGTTTAATAAGTGGTAGAGAATTTGGATTCAAAGTCAGGTATTTTGATTCAGGACCTGGGGCCCAATTCATAAATTAGTTCATCTCTCAAAGAGTTGAGAGTAATCCTTAGTCAATAAACTACTTTGAGGATTAAAGGTATCTGTTATACTTTTATTAAATAATGTAAATGGCTTAAATAAAAGGTTCTAAGAATACTTGGAAATTGTCTTCTGGTTCATTCAACACATAACCATGTGATTGCTCAATGTATTCTTGAAAATTCCCAGAAAAATATTGCTTCCTGGGGTATATCAGACATATTTTGATAAGTGTCTGATTTTTACGGGAATCTCTATTGCTCACTTCTAGAGGCCCAGTGTCCCCAAGTCTTAAGGACTAAATAGATTAATCAAATAGCTGTATGACCAAAGGTTTCATGATTCTTACAATCTTTTTGGCAAATGATGTTGCCTCCTTATTACATAAGAACTGAGCATTTACAGGCAAAAATCTGCCAAAGAGCATTCTTTGCACAACAAGCAATTAAAATGTGGTATGTACTTCATTTTTAGGAGCAGTTAGTGGTGATTTTTGTGGTATCAAGATGTTAGTTTAAATAAGAGAAATTAGTTTAGGATTAACTGGAACTGTGATCATTCCTGAGAAGTTGCAACAGTGAGTTTCCTTTAAAAAGTGAAGAAACTTTTCTTACTAAGGAGACATTAGGAACAGTCTTTTCTTTTTCTCAAAAGGAAATGTCTTTTTTTTGGTTGTTTGTTTAACAGTAATATATAAAAACGGGGGAAAACCCATGAAAGAACAGAAAAAATAAACAAAAAGTACCTATATTTCTGTCATTCTGATATAATGGTTTCATTTTGATGAATTGTTTCATTTCAGACATTCTTTTTGTATCTATACCTGTAATACAAATGTTTTTATAAATGAGCTTATAAGATTATTATTCTATTGTAATCTTTTGTCGTTAAAAATGTATTACGCGTGCTCATCTTTTTATGTGAATGTAGGTCTGTGTCATCGGTTGTAATGGCTGGATAGTATCCAGCCATTTTATATATATGTATATATATGTGTATATATACACATGCATCTATATATACACACATATATATATACACTTTAATTTATTGGATTTATTCTCAGTTATGGATGTTAAAGTTTTTTCGTTGTTATTTTAAATACTACTACAATGAAACCATGTTAAAAATATATTTATAATCTATTTGTTTATGTTACTTGCTGGTTCATAGCTTTCTTGATTTAAGATAACTTTTTACATATTAAGCATGTAAACAGTTTTGACAAACTATTCATGAAATAATGGTTCAAAACTATTTTACACCAACATCATGTATCTGTTTCTTTACTCCTGCACAATTAAGATCTGCTTGCAAGTTAATATGTCAAGAACTCGCTGCTTAATATAAGAAAATTCATAGCAACCCAGTGCTATCTCTGATATCCCTGCAGCATTAGTTTGGTTCATAATTTATACTTAATTTCAGGAGTGAAGATGCTAATACAGCTCTTTTGACTGTCATAGGATGGTGCAATAACCAGAAAGCATATCTTTTTCCAGTTCACTAATTAGAAGATGTATGTTGTTTTAGGAGTTTCTGAACTAATCCTAAAGTTTAAGGATAAACAAGTTTCCTGGTAGAATGAAGATAAATACTGAAGAATGTGTTCAGGAATGATTTGTCATTCGTTCCATAAATATTCATTGAAGATACTTATTTTGACAGTCAGTGTGCTGAGCCCCATTGTGAATACATGATGATAAAAGCAAAATCACCACCCTCAAGAAGCTTACAGATTAGTGAGGGAGAGATACTTGTGCAAACATCCACAGCTGAACAGAGTGAGGCAGGCATGACATCAGTACTACAACCCAGGGATACAGGTGTGGGCAGAGCCTAGCCCGCTCACCCTGGAGTGTTGCAGCCTAGTAGAGCAGTTCCAGAGGACTGTCTTTATATGTGCGATTCATTCTTTACCTGCTTTCAGTTCCATGTGGCCCATTTGAAGCATGATGGGGAATATTTGGTTTACTTGTTTAAAAAGGGCTGTGTAGACAACTCTGGGCTGGGCCAGGAAAGTTGCTTGATAAATTTTTTTTTTATTATTATTAAAAGAGCATTCATGTTAAGTAACCTAAGACTATTTAAGAATAGAACTCAGAAACTCAGAACTATTTATAGAGCATTTGAAATGAACAAGTTTGTAAACATTGCTGCCAAGTTAACTGATGGTTGGTAAGAGTGGAGGCCGGGACTTAGACCCTCTTCTGTTTTATGCTGTTGGTACTGTGTCACTGTTTCATTAGTACCACCACCAGAAACCTTTACCTTGTGTAAGGCACTTGCTTTGTGTACTATTTAACCACATTTTAAATTGTTGTTGTTAAATTTGACTACAATTTGAATTGGGCAAACAGAATATTATGAAGGTAGATAAGTTTTCATAGTTACGTATGTCATGTAGTGGCTGAGAACACATGCTCTGCATCTTAAGTGCCTGAGCCCAAATCCAGGATTAGCCACTTACTACAGGTGGGAAAGTTGTTTTACTTTTTTGTTTCTGTTTCTTTACTCATATGTACTTTGAAAAAATTTCTGGCATCCTAAAAGTAAGTTGGAAAGAGTAGGAAATGAGTGTTTCAAAAATATTACTTAGTTCCCACATATAGGAAATACTTGGTCAGAATTCATTGCAGGGAATCACTATACTGCTAGGAATAAGGTGCCAACATAGGACTGTGAATTGCAGGCTTGAGGATATTAGATCCCATTTAGTGAATAATGTGAAGTCAACAAAAAGTTATGTAATACAGGATTATATGTACTAGATTTTTTGAGGGCTTCTTATGTATCTATAGAGGAAAATGCAGATTACATTTTTCAAAAAGAAATATTTCCTCCTAAGATGGCTGGGTATCAGGCAAAAAACAGAGGCCTCTGTGTAGTGGTGAGAGAAATGTGACATTTAAGCTACAAATGAAAAATGGTTCATAATTCAGGGATATCTGAGATGTTTGTTTTTGTTCTTATTTGTTATTTTAATAGTTCTTGAGTTAATTCGATAATGTCTATGCAAATTTGAAAATATTTTGGCTACCTGAGAAAAACCTTTTAAAGACTTTTTTTTTTTTAGACTTCTATTGTTGCTAATCTCGTGGTAGAGGAAAAAATACTGACATAGAGTTAGGCAAGTCATTGACTAGCCATTTATCCCTGAACAAACTAGTCCCTAACTTCTTCAAGCCTGTTTCCTTTTCTCCCTCCCTCCTGGACCTCTCTCTGTAATCCAGGCTGGAGTGCAATGGTGTAATCATAGCTACTGCACCCTCAACCTCCTGGGCTCAAGTGCTCCTCCTGCACTTCCCAAAGATTCAGGTATGAGCCACCGCACCCCACTGAGCCTGTTTTCTTATCTGAAGTTCTAACGAAGGACTGTTGTATAGACTAAGGGAAACATAGTCGTATCACTGTGCTTCCCTTGCTTAAAAGCTCCTGGACTTCTTATGGTACCAGACTTTAGAGCTCACTCAAAGAAGACACACTTGCATTTCTCTTGAGTTGTTTTATCAATACAGGTTGAGTAACCCTAACCCAAAATCTTAAGTGCTTCAAAATCTGAAACTCTTTGAACACTAACATGAAGATCAAAAAACAAAAAAACTTGTCAGAGCATTTAGGATATTGATTTTCCCATCAGAGATACTGAATTAATAGGCATACAATGCAAATATTCCAAAATCTGAAATGAAATCTGAAATGCCTCTGGACCTAAGAATTTTGGATAAAGGATACTCAACCTGTACCGAAAGCATCAAATTTACCTCAGTGCTTTAAGAAAGGAGTGTTTTTCTGCTCTAGAGGTGAAGCAAGGTCTGATGGCATGAGAAAGGTAGAAGATTGACTCAATACTTCTTTTTGCCTGGTTCTGGGAGGGCATCTCATACATTAATAACTTACTAGGGGCACCACAAGTGCATACCTATTACAGCAAATCAGATCTGGACATTTAATGGGAATAATTCCACCGGGTTGGGTTGCTCCGAAGGTCTGCCTTTGGAGCGCCAACCCGTACCTACTTTCTGCTCATCCTCTGCTCACTCTCTCATAGAATCCTGGAATTCCTTGACCCCAGTCATCATCCAGATACTGCTTTCCATGAGCAAACATTTGGTGTTTTAAAGTCACAGGGTCGCTACGTGGACAAAGACTAAGCAACACAGTTGTTTTTACTCATGGAGAACATGTCCAGGAGAGCTTTTCCTCTGGCTTTTGTTTAATTGGGATAGGAGGAATTCATTCACTTATTCATTCAGCAAATGTTTTTTCAGTGGTTACTTATTTTTAAAATAGTTTCATTTTTATTGAGATATAATTCACATAGCATACATTTTACCCATTTTGAGTGTACAGTGTAGTGGTTTTTAGTATATTCCCATAGTTAATGCAGCCATCATCACAGTCAGTTTTAGGACATTTTCATCACCTCAGAAAGTAACCCCATAGCCTTTAGCTATTATCCCCTTATCTCTCATTCCCTCAGTGCTCACCCCAGGCCTAAGCAACTGCTAACCTAGTTTGTCTCAACACATTTCCCTATTTGGGACATTTCATAAGAATAGAATCATAGGCACATATAGTGCGTAGTCCTTTGTGACTGGCCTCTTTCACTTAGCGTAATGTATTCAGGGTTTATTCGTGTCACAGTGAGTATCACAGTCTGGCTTCCATGGCTCCATCTTGCTTCCTGAAGGTTAGATCAGTACAGTGAGAAAAGGAGTTGATTTAATCTGTATTGAGAGGAAGGAAAGTGAAATCAATTGATATTTCAGATATCGAAATCCGTGGTGAGAATTATTTTATTGCAAGCCCTCATCAATTAAAAATTTTGGCCACTGTATAATTATGAATTATATACCTGAACTATATAATTATCTAATGGCTGTTATTTCAAATAAAATTGATAATTTCTCATTATTTTGGTCAGCTTCTTGACAAGTCTTGTCCAGTGTCATTATATATTTTAGCTTTAATGCAAGCTCTTAAAGTGTTGATATTAGTGGTAGAAGTGTTGGCTTTGCCATTTTCTTGATATTTCTTGTGCTTACATTATTACTGTTATCTTCAATCCACTTGGCATTCTTGACCATCTCGCATACAGAGCAAATGGGGGCCCCAGTGGCAATTTGTATGTTAAATATTTTTGGTAAAACTTAAAATTTTTCATGTAAAAATATATATTGAAGTTGTAGTATTTTCTTCCTGCTGCACCCCGGTGGATAATGCTACTCTTTGTATGATGTGTGATAACCAACTATTCTAGATTGATGGCTGGGAAAAGTCAACGGGAACTCTATTCCTGTTTGCTCCAATAAGATACTTTGGAAAGTGTGGCTGTTGAGTGTTTCATATGAAGGATTTTTATGAGACCTGCAGATTATGCAGTATTCATGAGAATACTTTTTTTTTTTTTTTTGGCTGGTTGGGTCAATTCTTTGCTGTACAGATTACTTGCAGATTGGTCAGAATCACCTGGGTTTGCTGCACACTGAGCTGTGGGCTGAGACTGTGTTTCACCCTCAGGTGGCCCAGCTAAATGACATCATTTGAGGTCATGCTTCATGGTGACCTTGTGACATCTCCTGTTCACCCCTCCTGTGGCCTTGCCCTCCAGCAGCTGTGTGGGAATTACGCTCCCTTCCTTCCCTCTAGATTAGATGTCTGCACTAGGGCGCTTGCTATTTTAAACCAAAGATGTACTGTGTGTGCAAGTGATGAAACCGCTTGAAAAGAAGGCTCTGTGCTATCTGAGACTGTTCTCAGTCTTTCACGAGCGTGTTGAAACTTGGGCACCATCCAGTTTTTGCCATATGATTGTAGATCTTGATGGCAGAACTCTGCCAGTTCCCAGGGGGATCTGCTTGATAAGCTGTTCATTTGACTTGGGGAAGACAGGAGAGCAGTTTAAACTCAACTCCAAATATGAGGACTGTTTCTTCAACATGTGCCTGAGACCAGCTTTGTTCTTCACTGAAGGAATAACCAAAGGAAATGGACTTAAATTGTTGGAAGAATTTAGGTTGGGAGAATTACTTCAGAGGGAGGGATTAATAAACATTGGAATGGTTTATCAAAGGAAAGCATCGAATCTGGTTATTTAAAGGTTTTAAGAATAAATTTGTATTTGTGTGAAGCGATTGGAAGGCCTCACCTGGAGGGGTCCCAGACTTTGGGCAGTGCCTATTAACTCCTGCTTCCCACCCGGCTTGCCTCCCCCACTTCTCACCTCTGAGGCAGTTTTCTTTTCTTTTCAGTAAGGAGCATACGGACCCTCCAGGTTCTTCAAGAGATTATATTCCTTCCTGAAGGGAAAAATAAATAGGCCAGCACATAGATTATGCTATATAACGAGTCTCCTGTGTATCATTACAGTGTTGTCACCTCCATTCTCAATTATGGCAATTTTTGCTGAGGGCAGTCTGAGGAATGTGTGGAGCCCACAGCTCGGGGGGCTACTGAGATTCCATATGCTTTTAGTTTGTCTCTGCTTAGCCACTGGAGTGCCTCTCTCAAGGTTGGTGGCTGAGCAAGTGGTGCTGTGTTCTCTCACATGCTGTTCAGGTGACTAAAATTCTAAGTACAGGTTTCTCTGAGGAGCACCTTGAAGAAGGCGGGGGTGGGGGTGTTGAGGGGCTGCCATATATTGACTTTTCCTTTGGTTTGAATGAGAAGCCTGGGATGCTTCCAGTGACTATTTTGCTTGTTACTTTGCAAGAGAAGGCTAATGATAGAATCATAAAAGAAATGTTTTTTTTTTTTTTTGCCTGATAATCTGAAATTAGAAGGGGGCCTTGGGATATGGAAAGTGCAATAAGCTTATTAAGAATGCAACCTACAGAAAAATAATAACACTGGAACTTATTTCTGGCATTTTCCAAAAATGGTAAAATTAAGGAAAGATAGCACTTTTCCAAGAGAAAAAGATATAGATTTTGAGATGTTATTATTCAGGTTTTCTTGCCGATTTTGCTTTTGCAGTTCTGAATTCATGTAGTTTGTACCCTTTCCTCTAAAGCAAAACAAACCCTGAATGAAACAAACATAAAAACTGTAACC
Source organism: Theropithecus gelada (assembly GCF_003255815.1). Taxonomy (NCBI): domain Eukaryota; kingdom Metazoa; phylum Chordata; class Mammalia; order Primates; family Cercopithecidae; genus Theropithecus; species Theropithecus gelada. Next base: position 105,710,958 of record NC_037672.1, on the reverse strand, counting down.
CAGTAAACTGAAGTAGGCAGGCTGTTAAAAGAAAGAGTTTTCCAGTTCTGCACAGTTACAGACAAATTTTCAAAGAAAATTTACAGTTGGGTACCTTACAGCCAGGTCTGTTGATTCAAAATCCTTTCAAACAAAGGTGGCTTTTGTTTGCCAATTACTTGGTGTTTCAGAACTAAGAAGTTTTGTGTAGAATGAAAGGAAGCAGTTATTTCATAGTCATTTCTCCTATGTCAATAAGTTTTAGAACTTTGTAGACTTGGAAAAGTTGAAGACTGATGGTTCATTGACTACTGTCTACATAAACAATATTAAATCTTTGTGAAAAGGGGACTTTATTAAACGAGATGCATTTTGTTTTATAAACTCTCTTAAGATTCCACTTTCCTGCTCTCTCCGTCCATAATCTTGTCCTTTCAATGTGAGTGTAAATTCAGAGTTTCTACAATTCAGAGTTTCTCTGTAGAGCTATGTATATTGATTAGGGCAGACATTTTCAAAGGCAGTAATTAAAAATTAGAATTGGAATAACAGAAGGTTTTCTTACTAGGGAGTGATTACTGGACATACATAACACTAAATGTAACACCAGAGACATAGTATAGTGATTTATGGTCGCCCTGCTTGCTTTTTATGTTGATTTTAAATGTAATAATGGATGGATTAGACAATGTATTTAATCATAAGTCCAAAATGCCTTAATTATTTTAAAATAATTAGAAATAGCTTTACTCTTAATTTCCATTTTCAGAACTAGGATACTAGTGTTGATGTATTTTGGTTATTATGTTCTTAGGAATTTTTCTGCCTCTTTTGGTGGCGTTAGGTTTTGATTCAGTTGTCAAGACGTGATCTTGTCAGACTGATCTGTGTCTGTGTATCTGGAACCAGAATTGAAAACCACCTTTGACTTTCCTGTTCTTCCTCTTTTGTTAAAGGAATCATGCATTTACAACTTCCCAAATAAACCTGTGATTCTTACAAATGCAAGTATCTGCTCTGCATAGTCGATTAAAAAGGGCTAAGGAGGAGCAGGTAAGGCGGGGGGACAGGCTTGAGCAGCTGCACCCGTTCACCTTGCATCAGGTGTCTGCAAAGTCTTCAGACCAAATACATGTTAGAGTCCTTTTCCCAATTGGAATCACTTACCCCATAATTTTCATTTTACCCTTTAGGCTTGAAAAAGTGTGTATTTAGCTATCAGTTCATTTTGTGTGGTCTGAGTTATAAAATGCCCCTGCTGGTTTTTCCATATGAAAAACATGGTTTTCATTTGTGGAAACTTATATAATTTTTTTTTTCTGGGCCTTTTGTGCTGCTTTAAATTAAAAGCAAATGTATTTCCCTCCCCTTCATTCTTACTTCCCCACCCCCATCTTTGCATGTTCCAATTACAGAGTTGTGAAAATAAGTCATCTTTCAGCTTTTGTTACTTTAAAACAGCTATCGGTGATGTCAGAGTCAATACTAAAAGCATTAAGAATGCTGGCAGAATGTAATGCAGCTGCAATCCAACATGATGCTGGAAATGGGGTTGAGAGCATAAAGGCTTTCCATATTCCCAGGGCGCACAACTGCTTGCGGCCTTGGCTTTGATCTCTTCAAAGGCTGCTGCCTCCTCCTAGATGGAGAGACTTGGCTGCCACTCGCTTGCATTGAAAAAAGGCAGAGGTCTCTATTCAGGCAGAAATCAATCACTGTGCAGAAACAATTATGTGTAATTCAACCATCATGAAAACAGGACGAGATTACGGGTTTGTTACCTGAGTGACTGTGTGAAGACGGGGAGCAGAGAACACTGGAGTCCCGCTGACATGCCACATCTCGATGACAATTATAGACATATGAATGATGTGGCGGGCGGGGGAGGCACGATGACAAATACTGGTCACGCTGTCCAGCAGAGCAGAAAATGAGGTTACAATTGGGAGATAATGTTTGCATATGTAACCATATTTCAGCAAGCTGAACAACTTCAGGGAACAGAACCTCAAAACTCTTGTGAATATTTGTATGTACAGAGACTAGCATATGAATTTGATATTGGCTGAATTAGGACAAAAATAATCCTAATAATTTGAGGATTATACTGAAAGAGAGAAGGAAAGTGAATTTAACTTTGGTTTATTACAGTTGCTAATATACTACTGCTGACACCAAACTCTGAAAACACAACTAACTTTCTAACCTAATATATATGGATCTGTCTTTAAACCTCTTCTGTTTCAAGAATAACATTTTTATTTTGAATCTGTAAACTTATCTCAAAAAAGCATGTTTTTTCATCTTGATTGAGGCTTTTTGGGGAAATGATTTTTGTCAGTTGTACCATCTTCCCTTGTTTTCAGATTTAATTTTTGAAAAGCAACTTTCTCAAATGTGTTGAAGTTTCCTTTCACTGAGAAGAAAAGCAAGGCATTTTTCTAGGTAGGAAATAACTTTTTGCTTTAAGTACAAGTATGCTTAATCTTGAAGCCCTGGCGTGCAAAGCTATCGAGGTATTTATTTTTATTTTAACTTTCTTCTTGTCACCTAACAAAGGCGTAGGAGTAACCTCACACTTTGCTAGCTAACCCGACTCCGGGTGAGGGGAAAGGCAAAATAAGATGAAAACCTAGATGGCTGATTATAAAATGGTATTGCTTCTGCTCAGTTTGATACCCAGGCCTGGGTTTACCTTTTATGCTGCTCCAGCTTAGACATCAGAGGCGTGAGAGCTGCTTTGAGTTACAGATCTTCAAACAATAAGTCAAAACAAAAAATCAATCCCCTCCGGTCCCCGGGTGCAGTTATCGAAAGATAAAAGAGAAAAATAAAGTTATGCTAAAGCAGATAGAGGAAAGGAGCAGATATGCCAAGGAAACACGGAGGACAAGTGCAGAGTTGAAGTGGGCCTCATATGAGCCAACATCAATGAATTTTTATCTTATCAAAAAGTTTTAGGGTTGCCAGTTCTTTTCAAACTGGATCCAGTCTGCTCCAGGGCTGCCTGGAGCGTTGGCTTCAATGAAGTTGCTTTCCGCCCCCGCCCCCCCTAAAATATAACCACATAGGAATTAGATTGCATTTCACTCAAGATATAAAACTTGCCACAGACTTCAACAGCAAATTAGGGGTTTTGATAATCCCTTGATATTTTGAATATAAATTGAGGGGAGAGAGAGTGTGTGTGTGTATTTTTATGTTTATTGAAAGCTGAGATTTACATGAAAAGTAAGGCAAATCTCTATAGTGTGTTTTTTCTTCAAGACGAATTTCTAAGGAGAGCTGGAAAGTCCCCATGAATTCTTTTTGAGGTAAGAAATCTGTGTTCTTCCTCTGTTTCTTGTGGGTAATGTCAGATATTTTTGGATATTAATTATAACTGTCTGAACCATTTTCGATGGTATTTTAACATATGAGCCAGTATATATTTTTATGAATCTGAGTTATAGTTTGAAAAAAAAACCCTTACAGTTTTACATATTTTTAGAAAATAATAAACCAGTTTACTCAATTGTTTTACAGCTGTAAACGTTTGTGAGATGATCCAAGATACAGTTCTTCTATTAACGTCCCTAAAGGTCTCTCACAAAATGGCAGCACATATTTCATTCTTGTCCTTCCCTTTGCTTCCTCTTTGTTTTCCTTACTGAGAGAGTCATGTTTTTGAGCTAATGCTAGCAGGGCCAGCGGGGCGAGCAGGGCCAGGGTGGAGGTCCAGGCTCTGCATCCACCTCCCTAACCACTGTGGAGCCCAGCCTGCACCTTGCCCTGTGATCTGTGCTGGACATAGTCACATTTAACAGCCCTTCAAGTTTCCAGGTTTTCAGGGAGAAAAGGATAGTTAGCTTGGCATTGTAGATGTAGATGCCCTGCTATTTAAAGATGCGTGTTCTATATATAAACTCTAGTTAATCATTTGAGTAAAACCATCATAACTTTCCTTTGCATAGTTCAGATGACTCACTGTTTTGAAAACTATGTAAACTCAAATGGAAAACAACCACGCACTGATGGTTGCAACTTATATTTCCCAGTATAGAGTTAATGAGCAGAAAAATGGCAGAGCCACTTCCACACATCTAAGGCTGAACATTTTTTGGAACTATTAATGAATGTACTTTACTGTAAACATTGAAGCTTAGCAGTATGTTCTATAGGCCCTGAGAGGAGGGGAATGAAGATTCTTTCTAGTTTCTTACAATTATACCATGGCAGGGAATCTCAGTCTGTATTTTTAGGTCTTTGTCCTCCAACTCTCCTTCAGGCTTGGTTCAGCTAGCATTTCCACTCCAGTCTCTCTTTACCATTTCCTATCCTTAATCCCTTCTTGTTATCCTTCCAGGCTACTTAGAGGATGTTGCTACAAGTGGCTTCATGTTTACATGCAAGGAAGGGAAGGCAGAGGAGGAAAATGGGACATGGTGGCACATGTAGGTCCCATAGGTATCATGCGTCAGCAAGCTCCGTTCTGTCCTCCATGGAAGCACCTTTGAATTCCTGATGTTCTCAGCCCTAAATTCTCAACTCTTCTATTCTCATATAGGCAGTGGCAACTTCAAGAAGTTTGGAGCCCCCACCATCTCCAGTAATACCCTTTGCCACCCCAAATAAACACCTATGCTAAGGAAAAATATTCTTCAGATACAACATTTACTTCAATCTTGCAACCAGATTGCTCTTCCTAAGCCTCCTTTATGTAGAAATGTATATGCTAGGTAAGCTGTCAGGCATATTCATGTGTGTGTGTGTACACACTTGTGCATATAATGCAGTGTTTAAAGCTCATGAGTCAGATGGCCTGTGCTGGAATTTCACTGCCAGGTGAGTTCCTAAAGCATTGTAATGCTCACTTTCCTTATCTGTATAATGGGAGTAATCATAGTAGCGACCCATGGGCTTGTGTAAAGGCAATGCAAATACAGAGCATACTTGATACCTCTTGTTGTTGGAAAAGAACAATTCCATTCCATACATCATGAAAACATTATTTGGATTTCATTACTGACCTTTTGAGATGTACTCTTTCATCTATTTATTTTATACATATTTGATATTTGGAATTCCACTTTTGACCAGCTCCCAGAGTAGAGGCCAGGGGTGGAGGAAAGAACTGAGTCCAACAAGTCTCATCTAAACCTGTATTTCTGTTGAAGAAGCAAAAATAGGAGATTTTGTTGGGGTTATCCTAAAGGCTGCATAATTCTGAGAGAAAGTTATGTGGTTAATAATTTGTTAACCTCTTAGGTTTCAGTAATTTGGAATTTAGGAAAGCAAAATCATAGTTCACATTTTTCCCTAGTCTTTTTAGTGTTAACATGCTAAAGGAAATTAGATATCTCTTTCAAAGGAAAAATGTTTTAAAATTAGGCAAATGTTATATTTTGGTGTGTTATATTGGGTTGATATATTCTATAAGACAGTATTAAGTTTTTATTACAGAGTCTATGAGTATGTAATTCATTAGCATTTGGAATGGTAGCAGGAAAACCATATTCAAATATTTTGAGTCACAAAATATGAGTTAGTATCTACAATTTATAATATTCAGGGATATGATGGGTGAGACGAGCAAGATTCAAGTTAATAAATTATTATAGTCTTCTGAATAAAACCAGACTCTGGACAGCAAAGTAACCAATACTGTTCCTTCCTACATTCAGACTTTGCTCTTCTTCCCCCACAGTCTCTAATCCTCATGCCAACAAATCAGTGCCACTTTCCTCTTTTCCTATCTTTGAGGGCATTTTTATCACACACAAGCTCCACAGTGAAAAATCTAAGTTGCAGTATGAAGATAGCTTTATGATGTTTAAAATATTACTTGGACTTTCTGTTTTAATTTTTTTTTTTTTTGGATGCATGAATCAGTTTTTTTAGTGGTGATTTCTGAGATTTTGTTGTATCTATCACCTGAGCAGTGTACACTATACCCAGTGTGGAGTCTTTTATCCCTCACCCCACTCCCACCCTTTCCCCTGAGTCCCCAAAGTCCATTGTGTCATTCTTATGCCTTTGCAATGAACTTTCTATTTTAATAGGAAATTGCTAGCTTTGATGATTTGTGATGTTTTGTAAAAAATGTTGAAAATAACTATTTAAAAAACTATTCTTTGTGGCTTCAAAATTCTGTACTGTTTGAAGAATAATTACAATACTTATTTAGGGAGAGGCACCAAACACATATTTTAACTAACATTAAAGTCAATTTTAAAGTACTTACAATAAAGAAAAAATTGACTTTTTAATAGGCCAAAAGAAACTTAGTCTGAGTTAATTAAATAGCTTTATCTTTAGCAAAAATGACCAGACAACCTATCAGAATTTTAAAGGAAGACTTAGAGCTCTTTTTGGTAGCTATTTAGTTTACAGAGACTACATACTTACATAATTTCATAAAAATTAGTGGAAGTTATTTCCCTTTTTACCCTTGGATATTTTGAGTTAGAACATTATTTTTAAAATCTTATAAGCACAATAGGGTAAATAATCACAAACATTTATGTTTTTTAAAGAAAAAGACACCTTATTGGAGGGCAAATGACCCTAAATTATTAGATTTAACTATTCAGTCACTGCAGGAATTACACAGCATGTTTTATACAATGTGTGAATTGTAACTCTAGGTCTGCAGTTATAAGACCCCTGAAAGACAAACTTCTGGCATTTGATCATATGTATTGCTGAACTTTCCAGATCTGGGTGGGGTATCCAAACCTGGAATTGTTATAATACTATGCAGCATAAGCATCTAAAGTTTTAAAAAAAAAGGAAATTTAAGGAGATGAGAAGTATTTGAACTGGCAATATGCTATATAACTGTACATGTTTTTATAAAGATTAATTCTTTGATTTTAGAATACTTGGTCAAATAGCCAGCAGAATTTAAGTTTTGAAGGTTTGGGGGGAATATACATATAGTAGAAGGACAAAGCAGAAATGGTTAAGAAAGATACGAATTTTATAAAATGCTAAACCAATACCACATGAAATTTTATAGGTGCAGATTCTTCATGGAACTTCTAATGTTTGCACATTTGTTTTAGAAAAGATTAACTATGCTTCTGAAAGTTATTTTACATTTAAGTTCAGAGTTATTTCCTGTTTTCTTCTCTTGTCTACCATAACTTGTTTTGTTTTTTTCTACCTGAATTTTAACCCTTGAAGGATTTCATTATTTTCACATCACATCATCACCTTCCCCTGAGCAGCTAAGACCAGATTTTGCTCATTCAGCCTGTTTGTGTAGTAATTTTGTGACTGATTTTCTTCATGGATGGGCAAGGAAGAAGTCATACTGTTTGTACAGTTCACATTTGGGCAGGATTGGGGAAAAGGGGGATGAAGCCAAAAAGAAAAAGTTCCTTGGAGCCAGCCCATGGGGTGCGTGGGAGGAGAGCAGAAGGAATTGCAGGCTCCAAGCGGGTTAGCTTGAAGGACTCACAGTGGATAATTACCTACACTATATGGCTGGAGGAGGGCTACAAGTCTCCACTTGCCTAAAAACATCTCCCCCGCTGGCAGGCCATTGAAGTGTCACTCAGCCAGCTTCCTTGCCCCCAGTTCCCACTGCTAGAGGCTCTCCACAGACAAAGCGGGGCGTTGTTGCCCAGAGGCCCCTGTTCTTGCTGGCTAGCAGACACAGCATTGTACCTTTCCTGGGGCATGCCAGCCCCCCAGTGGGAATAACTCCCTCGACCTTCACTCTCGCCATCCTGAACCTCCACTGGAAGGGATGCTTGCATTTCAAGGCCATCACCAGAAATAGATGGAAGTGCATCTCCATCTGTATTTGAGCCTGCTTTCATTTACCTCCTGCCACCCTTTATCACTCTTCCAGGCTAAACAGTCTTAGGTTGCCAAGCCTGCTGGTTTCAGAACATTTGCTGTTCTGGCCCCCCTCCTAGTTACATTCTTTGTTTTGGCCCAATAAAAGTTTGGGTTTTGAAGTGCACTCAGTGCTTCAGATTGAGCTGGCCCCTACAGGATAGGAGTGGTCTGTAACTTCCCTCATTCTGGACGTTTGAGTTCCATTAATGCAGCTGCAGGTTTTAGAGTCTTAATAGCCTCTTGACACCTGGGCTCAAAGTAGATTTTAGGCAGCTAAAACTCCTGTCTTCCTCTAACAAGTTTGGTTTATGGACCCATCAACTTGCAATGTTTTACTGTAATCTATATTAGCACCCCCCTTCTCAATTTACTTGGTCATTTTAATCATTTGGGGTCTTTTTGGATCCAGTGATGTAATGTTTTTTATTCCTTCCATTTTCTTGTCATATGGGAATTTGAAAGGCAGGCATCTGTATCCCCTTTAAAGTCATTGATTAAAATGTATGAAGAAGCAGGGATGCTGGGTGGGTTATCATTACCCTTTGAGTATATGAAAGGGTTCTGCTTCAACTTGGGAATCAGATAAGAATCCTGGATATCCCTTTGGCTTGCTATATGACCTTGAGCCATTTACTTTAACTTCTCAGGGTTTTAATTTCCTCGTATATAAAATGATGTTACCTCCTACTTCATAGAGCAGAGTAAGAACTGGAGAGTATGCATGCAAACCATCAGATGTGCCTCGCACATTGTAGTGGGCAATACATGTTAGTTCTTTTTTATCCTGTTTTGGAATCACGTTGATAGAGTTTAATCCTTCATCTGTATGTCTTGATATATTTGGAATAACTCTGTGTGGCCCATCAGCTTCTCCAGTCTCCTCTTTTCTAGGATGGAGTGCCATTGTTGTAGCCTGCTCCTCCAGTGCCCTGTATTATTCCACATTTGTACTTTAAATAAAGAAATTAAGCTGCTCTGGATGAGCAGTGGAGCCCTTCCTTCGCCCTCTTCGATTACACTAGGTTAATTTGTCGGTTGATAATTTAGAAGTATAATGTGTGGAGGCACAGTGGATAAGGGAGAAGTGTAAGAGCTGTCTTCCAATAGTGGAATGACCGCTAGCATGGAAGAGAAGTGGACTTACTTGTGTATTCACTGAGGACAAAATAATATATGTCCACAGTTCTTTATTTGTAAATTTGGAATTGAAAGATATGTGAAAGTTGATTTTTATTTTTATTTTTGGTAAATTTGGTGGCAAAATCCAACTTTCATTAATGTGGAGTTATTTCTATATACTCGTTAGCCCACTAATTGTGAATATTTATATGCTTCACTGCAAAAATACAAATGCGTTTGATGATAGAGTGCTTCCCTGGACCCCATTGTGGAGAGTATAAAATACGCAGTATGTGTGCCCTATCTAAAACCTGGAAAATTCAGTTGTAAGACATGTAGCTCCAAGGATTTCGGTTAAGAGATTAGGGGCCTGAACCAATGAGTAGATAGAAGTCTTGACAAATACAACCAAGTTTAAGGAAGACATCCTCACATATTTGACAATAAAATGAGATTATTTTCTGATGTAATGACATCTCAGACACAGATCATTCATGGTGGAGGTGAGGGTTGCCATGAAACCATCTATTAAGGATATTATCACAGGAGTTTATTGAGTAGGAAACTGGACCTCTAAAGTCCTTCCTAACCCTGCATTTATTGATTTAAAAGACACAGTTTTGCCAGTGCAGTGGGCACATGCCTGTAGTCTCAGAGGCAGGAGAATTGCTTGAGCCCAGGAGTTCAAGTCCAGTTTGGGCAACACAGCAAGACCCGATTTCCTTAAATACATTTTTCTTTTAAAGGACATAGTTTGTTTAGCCCTAGGTGGATGAGCTCAACAGAGGTTTCTCTGATGGAATGAGCTTACAGCCCAGGCCCATTCTGAGAATCAGGGCATAAACTGAACACGGGACACTGTGCTGGAGAGTACAGGCACGTAATGAAGGACGAGTCTGTAATTGCTTAACATTTATTACTTGTATTCTATGATTACATAGTCACTGTCACATTTAAATAAAAGTTACATGATAAACTCTTATTTAATAAGGTTCATCTAACCCAGTGGTTTTCAAAGTGTGGTCTCCAGATCAGCCACATCGGCATCACCTGGGAACTTGTTGCAGACACCGAGGTGGGCGGATCACGAGGTCAGGAGTTTGAGACCAGCCCGACCAACATGGTGAAACCCCGTCTCTACTAAAAATCCAAAAATTAGGCATGATGGTGTGTGCCTGTAATCCCAGCTACTCAGGAGGCTGAGGCAGGAGAAGTGCTTGAACCTGGGAGGTGGAGGTTGCAGTGAGCCAAGATTGCGCCACTGCACTCCAGCCTGGGCGACAGAGTGAGACTCCGTCTCAAAAACAAAAACAAAAACAAAAACAAAAAACAACATATTTCCGGCTGGGTGCATCTGTAATCCCAACACTTTGGGAGGTAGCGGCAGGCAGATTGCTTGAACCCAGGGGTTGGAGACCAGCCTGGGCAACATGGCGAAACCCCATCTCTACTAAAAAATACAAAAAATTAGCTGGGTGTTGTGGTACATGCCTATAGTTCCAGCTACTCAGGAGGCTGAGTGGGGAGGATGGTTGGAGCCTGGAAAGCGGAGGTTGCGGTGAGCCGAGATCGCGCCGCTGCACTCTAGCCTGGGTGACAGAGCAAGACTCTGCCTCAAAAAAAAAAAACACCACCAGATTTTCGCTCTCATCCCGTATCTATTGAGAATGCTGTAGTTGAGGGCTGGAAACCTGCATTTTATTAATCCCTCCAGATGATTCTGATGCAGGCTAGTTCAGTAAACAATATCAACTACTTTTCATAAGGAAAATCTCTGGAGGGTCCATAGTACCCTGCACTCCAGGTCTCAAAGTATACTTGATCTAGGTTATCCTATGCCAAGGTGCTATCCTGAAAGGACTCTAAATGAGACTCTAGATGCAAAAACAGAATAGAAGAGGAAAAAGGGATTCTAATTGGGATGCCAAGACAAAGCTTTTTGGGAAGTATGTGTTTTAAGACATGGGTAGGATTTTGAGGGGATACAGAATGGGATAGTATTCCTCGCTGAAGGAAGAGAACAGTAAAACCTCTTCATTGGCTGGGGAACAGAATCATCTCTAGAATGTCAGTGGGGATACGATACTAACAAGGGAGAGCTCCTATCAGCCAGACTAGTTAATTACATTTTTTACATAATGTGAATATGAAATAAATTCTTTTTGGACCCAAGTACCTGCCTTTATCCTTATTAAGGTTAGGCACATCAGTCTAGTCCTGTGATACATTTTGGATTCCTGAATCTCTAGCCCTATTGCCTAATTAGATCATCATCCTAATTGTCAATAAAAACCTTTACCTTGAATTCGAAATTTCGTTCCAGATCAACCTAAATCCTAATACTGCTTCAGTGCATTTTGTTGCACTAGAAAGAAATGACCCTGATTTCATGTGTGGTTTTATACAACCAGTATTTCATTGAACTCACTATTATATCATCATACCCTATGCAATGCACCTAAGTTTTTTACTGGGAGTTTTTACATTTTAAGCTTTTTATGAGATATATTTGATACAATAAGCTGCATAAAGGCAGGGTTTTATCTAGGACTCTTAGCATGTCAAAAACTAAAAAAAAAATTGTTTCCAAAGAGCCAATGTCTCATAGAAGCCATAATTGTGCCTAGTACCTTATATCAGCTTGTATACTACTCAAAACACAGGCATTTGGTGGGTATTCAACAACCTTGTTTTTCACACCATGTAGGCAATTTGTGGAGACTGGCTTTGATGCTGTTGCTTGAGTTTACAGTGTTTCCAAATGTCTTTCAGCCAAAATTATGTCCAGTGATATATGGAAGTGTGGTTTTGTGGTGGTCTCTTGCATAGCTGTGTAGGCATTATGTAGATAATCTTGAATAGATTTTTATTTAAAACTTTTTTTTTTTTTAGAGATGGGGTCTTACTCTGTCACCTCACCCAGGCTGGAGTGCAGTGGCACCATGATAGCTCACTGCAGCTTGGACCTCCACATTAAATGACTAGCTAATTTTTAAAACATTTTTAAATAGAGATGGGTCCTTGCTGTGTTGCTCAGGCTGGTCTCGAACTCCTGGCCTGAAGTGATCCTCCTGCCTTGGCCTTCCAGATCACTGGGATTACAGGCATGAGCCACTGCTTGAGTAGTTTAAAATAAGCTGGATGTAGTGGTGCCACCTGTAGTCTCAGCTGCTCGGGTGGCTGAGGCGGAGGATCACTTGAGTCCAGGAGTTTGAATTCAGCCTGGAAAATACACTGAGACTCCTTCTCAAAAAACAAAATAAATAAATAAATAAAAAATAACTTGGGAGGAAAGATACAGTAGTTTGGCAAAAAGCTTCCTAGGTGATTTAAATTAAAGAAAACGTTTCTCTTTAGCACCTTACTACCACTACCACCAAAATACAGTTGTTTAATATTGTTAAAGAAAAAAAAATTGTATGTCTCATTAATTTTCTTTCTTTGCTTGTTAGTGGAGTGTCTAAGTTCTAAGAAGCAACTTGGGAAGGGCAAGGAAGGGAACGTGTTACTTTACATTTTAGCAAATTAACTGGAAAGTGTTTTTGTTTCTTTTTTGAGTCGGAGTCTCACTTTGTTGCCCAGGCTGGAGTGCAGTGGCATGATCTTTGCTCACTGCAACCTCTACCTCCTGGGTTCAAAGGATTCTCCCACTTCAGCCTCCCTAGCACCTGGGATTACAGGTGCACACCACCACACCTTGCCAATTTTTTTTTTTTTTTGTATTTTTAGTAGAGACAGGGTTTCACCATATTGACCAGGCTGGTCTTGAACTCCTGACCTCAAGTTATTTGCCTGCCTCAGCCTCACAAAGTGCTAGGATTACAGGCATGAGCTACCGCACCCGGCCTGGAAAGTCTTTTGATGAGCCGTAAATAGTTAATAATATGATCTTAGACTGATAATGCAGCATCACAGGACTGGCAAGTAACATAAGAGAGCATTCTTGTGCCTTTAAGGATCTCATCAAAATTATCCAGGTAGATAGTTATCGGTCAAACTCTTAATGGTCTCATTTAAGGAGAATCATATAAGCAGTCTTAATAACTGGTTCTGGTCAGTAATGTTATCATCGGTCCTCCTCTTTTTTTAACCTTAATTCCAGTTGCTGCTCTGAGTGTCCTTGTATGAAGGGAGCGATTTGAAGGGCTATTTTAGCTCACCCTAAGACTCAAAGGGAAGTATATGAACTAGTATTTTCCTCTAGGTGATTATTGGAATTGATCTTATGGAAGAAAAGAAATGAAAAATGGGATCACTATTGAATACCTTGGTTGTCATTCACCCTGTAAATAGTATCTTTACTCATAACACAGCTTAAGAGGACCATGTTTCTTTCCTAAATAGATACTATTTGTTATTGGTACTTGAGAAACACTAAGAAAATTGTTCAAAGCATACACAGTTGTGATTCCTGTGTGTAATCACAATGTGATTATACCCTACTAAGTACCCAAATTTGTATCACATTTTTTGTGCCTAGGATTTGCAGCCAGCTTTTACTAACATAAATTAGCACATTTCTAACTGTATTCAACAATTAGAATGCCAAGGTATGACCTTGGTATTAGTGGGGAATATTTTGTTGTTGAAAAGACTTATAGAGAACGAGTAGAACAACCTTAGCTTTGTTGTTTATGAGGTGGAACATCCTGGCAAGGTTTTTGTTCTCTATCTGGAATTTTCTCAGAATCCAGAAAAGTGTTGTTTTACTTGGATGGTTCCCTCTCTCCTTTGCTTCTCCATTATTCATGAAGGACCATGTTTTTATAGAACAAAGCATTCAAAATTTATGCAATCCATACATGGTTTGAGTTTCTAACTATTACAGGAAAAATTATGACCCTGAGGCTTAGAGAAACTATGATTCAGTGATATTTTTTCTTCCTAAAATTATAATTTGCTTTGGAATTCCAGTACTCTTGGAATGCTAGAGGTAAAGAAAGCATTCTAATTGGACACTGGTTCTTGGGAATGGAAAGGGTTTGTGTTTTTTGACCTCCTTCTAGTGATTTGGTTGACTAATCTACATTTTACAGTAGAAACAATGTGGAGTTGACTAGAGCTCCATATACTCAGAAGGACTTTGAAGTGGCCCCAGTCCTGCAGAGGTGTTCAAAGGAACTTTCTGCTCTGTATTCCCGTAGAAGCAGCAGATTCAGTAATGTGAGGACTTTGAGGAAGAATAGATGCAGAAGGGATGTCCTGATTCGGCTTTGAGTGGTGGGAAAGGAGGGAGTGATGAAGCTGGTGCCCAGTGGATCCTCTCCAGGATTTTTCCTGGCCTTATTTTTTAAAGTAAAAATGTTAGCCTATAATTTGGGAAATATTCTTTCATCTGTAATAATATTTATTTGATTGCTACTGACGACACTTGTGATGGACACTTTTATGGGTTTCTTCTCTCTTCTTTGTCTTTTAATCTCTATTAAACCAACAACAAAGGAAATATATTTAACTGTACTGCCCTGATAGAGAACTCTTGTCATGATTTACAATTTTTTCTAGTCCTGCCCATATACATAGATATTGTGTACATTTCTTAGTCTTACCCGATCAAGATTATAATAATAGGTTCATACTGATTATCTTTTCAATAAGTATGGCTTCTGTATCTTTATTTATTTGCTAGCTCAAATGAACATATTTTACATTTTAGAAAAGAACTCCTTTAGAATCAGCCTTAAAATAAGTAATGTATTTCCAAAGGGCAAAAGAAAGTCCAGTTTATCATAGGAAAAAAAAAAAAAGTCCTGAGTCTTCAACTCCCAGCGCCAGCGACACAGAAGACCGGTGATTTCAGCATTTTCAACTGAGGTACTGGGTTCATCTCACTGGGGAGTGCCGGACGATCGGTACTGGTCAGCTGCTGCAGCCCGACCAGCGAGAGCTGAAGCAGGGCGAGGCATCGCCTCACCTGAGAAGCGCAAGGGGGAAGGGAATCCCTTTTCCTAGCCAGGGGAACTGAGACACACAACACCTGGAGAATCGGGTAACTCCCACCCCAATACTGCGCTTTGAGCAAACAGGCACACCAGGAGATCATATCCCACACCTGGCCGGGAGGGTCCCACACCCACGGAGCCTCCCTCATTGCTATTACAGCAGTCTGTGATCTACCGGCAAGGCAGCAGCGAGGCTGGGGGAGGGGCGCCCGCCATTGCTGAGGCTTAAGTAGGTAAACAAAGCTGCTGGGAAGCTCGAACTGGGTGGAGCTCACAGCAGCTCAAGGAAACCTGCCTGTCTCTGTAGACTCCACCTCTGGGGGCAGGGCACAGAAAACAATAACAAAGCAGCAGACACCTCTGCAGACGCAAACGACTCTGTCAGACAGCTTTGAAGAGAGCAGTGGATCTCCCAACACGGAGGTTGAGATCTGAGAAGGGACAGACTCCCTGCTCAAGCGGGTCCCTGACCCCTGAGTAGCCTAACTGGGAGACATCCCCCACTAGGGGCAGTCTGACACCCCACACCTCACAGGGTGGAGTACACCCCTGAGAGGAAGCTTCCAAAGCAAGAATCAGACAGGTACACTTGCTGTTCAGAAATATTCTATCTTCTGCAGCCTCTGCTGCTGTTACCCAGGCAAACAGGGTCTGGAGTGGACCTCAAGCAATCTCCAACAGACCTACAGCTGAGGGCCCTGACTGTTAGAAGGAAAACTATCAAACAGGAAGGACACCTACACCAAAACCCCATCAGTACATCACCATCATCAAAGACCAGAGGCAGATAAAACCACAAAGATGGGGAAAAAGCAGGGCAGAAAAGCTGGAAATTCAAAAAACAAGAGCGCATCTCCCCCGGCAAAGGAGCGCAGCTCATCGCCAGCAACGGATCAAAGCTGGACGGAGAATGACTTTGACGAGATGAGAGAAGAAGGCTTCAGTCCATCAAATTTCTCAGAGCTAAAGGAGGAATTACGTACCCAGCGCAAAGAAACTAAAAATCTTGAAAAAAAAGTGGAAGAATTGACGGCTAGACTAATTAATGCAGAGAAGGTCATAAACGAAATGAAAGAGATGAAAACCATGACACGAGAAATACGTGACAAATGCACAAGCTTCAGTAACCGACTCGATCAACTGGAAGAAAGAGTATCAGCAATTGAGGATCAAATGAATGAAATGAAGCGAGAAGAGAAACCAAAAGAAAAAAGAAGAAAAAGAAATGAACAAAGCCTGCAAGAAGTATGGGATTATGTAAAAAGACCAAATCTACGTCTGATTGGGGTGCCTGAAAGTGAGGGGGAAAATGGATCCAAGTTGGAAAACACTCTTCAGGATATCATCCAGGAGAACTTCCCCAACCTAGTAGGGCAGGCCAACATTCAAATCCAGGAAATACAGAGAACGCCACAAAGATACTCCTCGAGAAGAGCAACTCCAAGACACATAATTGTCAGATTCACCAAAGTTGAAATGAAGGAAAAAATCTTAAGGGCAGCCAGAGAGAAAGGTCGGGTTACCCACAAAGGGAAGCCCATCAGACTCACAGCAGATCTCTCGGCAGAAACTCTCCAAGCCAGAAGAGAGTGGGGGCCAATATTCAACATTCTTAAAGAAAAGAATTTTAAACCCAGAATTTCATATCCAGCCAAACTAAGTTTCATAAGTGAAGGAGAAATAAAATCCTTTACAGATAAGCAAATGCTTAGAGATTTTGTCACCACTAGGCCTGCCTTACAAGAGACCCTGAAGGAAGCACTCAACATGGAAAGGAACAACCGGTACCAGCCATCTCAAAAACATGCCAAAATGTAAAGACCATCGAGGCTAGGAAGAAACTGCATCAACTAATGAGCAAATTAACCAGTTAATATCATAATGGCAGGATCAAGTTCACACATAACAATCTTAACCTTAAATGTAAATGGACTAAATGCTCCAATTAAGAGACACAGACTGGCAAACTGGATAAAGAGTCAAGACCCATCAGTCTGCTGTATTCAGGAGACCCATCTCACACGCAGAGACATACATAGGCTCAAAATAAAGGGATGGAGGAAGATTTACCAAGCAAATGGAGAACAAAAAAAAGCGGGGGTTGCAATACTAGTCTCTGATAAAACAGACTTTAAACCATCAAAGATCAAAAGAGACAAAGAAGGCCATTACATAATGGTAAAGGGATCAATTCAACAGGAAGAGCTAACTCTCCTAAATATATATGCACCCAATACAGGAGCACCCAGATTCATAAAGCAAGTCCTTAGAGACTTACAAAGAGACTTAGACTCCCATACAATAATAATGGGAGACTTCAACACTCCATTGTCAACATTAGACAGATCAACGAGACAGAAAGTTAACAAGGATATCCAGGAATTGAACTCATCTCTGCAGCAAGCAGACCTAATAGACATCTATAGAACTCTCCACCCCAAATCAACAGAATATACATTCTTCTCAGCACCACATCGTACTTACTCCAAAATTGACCATATAATTGGAAGTAAAGCACTCCTCAGCAAATGTACAAGAACAGAAATTATAACAAACTGTCTCTCAGACCACAGTGCAATCAAACTAGAACTCAGGACTAAGAAACTCAATCAAAACCGCTCAACTACATGGAAACTGAACAACCTGCTCCTGAATGACTACTGGGTACATAACGAAATGAAGGCAGAAATAAAGATGTTCTTTGAAACCAATGAGAACAAAGATACAACATACCAGAATCTCTGGGACACATTTAAAGCAGTGTGTAGAGGGAAATTTATAGCACTAAATGCCCACAAGAGAAAGCAGGAAAGATCTAAAATTGACACTCTAACATCGCAATTAAAAGAACTAGAGAAGCAAGAGCAAACACATTCGAAAGCTAGCAGAAGGCTAGAAATAACTAAGATCAGAGCAGAACTGAAGGAGATAGAGACACAAAAAACCCTCCAAAAAATCAATGAATCCAGGAGTTGGTTTTTTGAAAAGATCAACAAAATTGACAGACCACTAGCAAGACTAATAAAGAAGAAAAGAGAGAAGAATCAAATCGACGCAATTAAAAATGAAAAAGGGGATATCACCACCGACCCCACAGAAATACAAACTACCATCAGAGAATACTATAAACACCTCTACGCAAATAAACTGGAAAATCTAGAAGAAATGGATAATTTCCTGGACACTTACACTCTTCCAAGACTAAACCAGGAAGAAGTTGAATCCCTGAATAGACCAATAGCAGGCTCTGAAATTGAGGCAACAATTAATAGCCTACCAACCAAAAAAAGTCCAGGACCAGATGGATTCACAGCTGAATTCTACCAGAGGTACAAGGAGGAGTTGGTACCATTCCTTCTGAAACTATTCCAATCAATAGAAAAAGAGGGAATCCTCCCTAACTCATTTTATGAGGCCAGCATCATCCTGATACCAAAGCCTGGCAGAGATACAACAAAAAAAGAGAATTTTAGACCAATATCCCTGATGAACATCGATGCAAAAATCCTCAATAAAATACTGGCAAACCGGATTCAGCAACACATCAAAAAGCTTATCCACCATGATCAAGTGGGCTTCATCCCTGGGATGCAAGGCTGGTTCAACATTCGCAAATCAATAAACATAATCCAGCATATAAACAGAACCAAAGACAAGAACCACATGATTATTTCAATAGATGCAGAAAAGGCTTTTGACAAAATTCAACAGCCCTTCATGCTAAAAACGCTCAATAAATTTGGTATTGATGGAACGTACCTCAAAATAATAAGAGCTATTTATGACAAACCCACAGCCAATATCATACTGAATGGGCAAAAACTGGAAAAATTCCCTTTGAAAACTGGCACAAGACAGGGATGCCCTCTCTCACCACTCCTATTCAACATAGTGTTGGAAGTTCTGGCTAGGGCAATCAGGCAAGAGAAAGAAATCAAGGGTATTCAGTTAGGAAAAGAAGAAGTCAAAATGTCCCTCTTTGCAGATGACATGATTGTATATTTAGAAAACCCCATTGTCTCAGCCCAAAATCTCCTTAAGCTGATAAGCAACTTCAGCAAAGTCTCAGGATACAAAATTAATGTGCAAAAATCACAAGCATTCTTATACACTAGTAACAGACAAACAGAGAGCCAAATCATGAATGAACTTCCATTCACAATTGCTTCAAAGAGAATCAAATACCTAGGAATCCAACTTACAAGGGATGTAAAGGACCTCTTCAAGGAGAACTACAAACCACTGCTCAGTGAAATAAAAGAGGACACAAACAAATGGAAGAACATACCATGCTCATGGATAGGAAGAATCAATATCATGAAAATGGCCATACTGCCCAAGGTAATTTATAGATTCAATGCCATCCCCATCAAGCTACCAATGAGTTTCTTCACAGAATTGGAAAAAACTGCTTTAAAGTTCATATGGAACCAAAAAAGAGCCCGCATCTCCAAGACAATCCTAAGTCAAAAGAACAAAGCTGGAGGCATCACGCTACCTGACTTCAAACTATACTACAAGGCTACAGTAACCAAAACAGCATGGTACTGGTACCAAAACAGAGATATAGACCAATGGAACAGAACAGAGTCCTCAGAAATAATACCACACATCTACAGCCATCTGATCTTTGACAAACCTGAGAGAAACAAGAAATGGGGAAAGGATTCCCTATTTAATAAATGGTGCTGGGAAAATTGGCTAGCCATAAGTAGAAAGCTGAAACTGGATCCTTTCCTTACTCCTTATACGAAAATTAATTCAAGATGGATTAGAGACTTAAATGTTAGACCTAATACCATAAAAATCCTAGAGGAAAACCTAGGTAGTACCATTCAGGACATAGGCATGGGCAAAGACTTCATGTCTAAAACACCAAAAGCAACGGCAGCAAAAGCCAAAATTGACAAATGGGATCTCATTAAACTAAAGAGCTTCTGCACAGCAAAAGAAACTACCATCAGAGTGAACAGGCAACCTACAGAATGGGAGAAAATTTTTGCAATCTACTCATCTGACAAAGGGCTAATATCCAGAACCTACAAAGAACTCCAACAAATTTACAAGAAAAAAACAAACAACCCCATCAAAAAGTGGGCAAAAGATATGAATAGACATTTCTCAAAAGAAGACATTCATACAGCCAACAAACACATGAAAAAATGCTCATCATCACTGGCCATCAGAGAAATGCAAATCAAAACCACAATGAGATACCATCTCACACCAGTTAGAATGGCGATCATTCAAAAGTCAGGAAACAACAGGTGCTGGAGAGGATGTGGAGAAATAGGAACACTTTTACACTGTTGGTGGGATTGTAAACTAGTTCAACCATTATGGAAAACAGTATGGCGATTCCTCAAGGATCTAGAACTAGATGTACCATATGACCCAGCCATCCCATTACTGGGTATATACCCAAAGGATTATAAATTATGCTGCTATAAAGACACATGCACACGTATGTTTATTGCAGCACTATTCACAATAGCAAAGACTTGGAATCAACCCAAATGTCCATCAGTGACAGATTGGATTAAGAAAATGTGGCATATATACACCATGGAATACTATGCAGCCATAAAAAAGGATGAGTTTGTGTCCTTTGTAGGGACATGGATGCAGCTGGAATCCATCATTCTTAGCAAACTATCACAAGAACAGAAAACCAAACACCGCATGTTCTCACTCATAGGTGGGAACTGAACAATGAGATCACTTGGACTCGGGAAGGGGAACATCACACACCGGGGCCTATCATGGGGAGGGGGGCGGGGGGAGGGATTGCATTGGGAGTTATACCTGATGTAAATGACGAGTTGATGGGTGCAGCACACCAACAAGGCACAAGTATACATATGTAACAAACCTGCACGTTATGCACATGTACCCTACAACTTACAGTATAATAATAAATAAATTTAAAAAAAAAAAAAAAAAAAGTCCTTTCTCAGTCTGTTTTTTTCCCTGGAGAATTTTAATCCCACCTTGTTTTTCTGCCAATGACTTACTGATACCTTGCCAAGCTTTTATGAAGTTTTTCTAATGATAAATAATTTTGTTTATATTGTAATAATTGACATTTAGGAGTTCTTGTTCCACTTTGTTCATCTTTTTGTTGTTTTTCTTGAATCCATAACTGGTGTTTAGAGGGCAGGACTGAAGATTCTTGTGAAGGTTCTGACTTGATTGCTGGACTCTGCTACCACTGGTAAAATTTCCTTGGTGAGAACTCTGCTCCCTCCCAAATAGGTGAATACTCTCAGTTTTATAATAGAGTTTGCATGTGTATTTATTTTGAGAGTCTGCCACTCTCTCCTGAGAATGGTACATAATTCATTTGCTAATTTTTTCCAATAATCATAATTACATATACACACATTTATAAACACAAATAAAATATAACACCTAAGCAAACCTCCAGTGGTTGGAGAGTTAAGGAAGTAGAGCCCGTAGGGCTGAAATGGTCAGGACAGACCCTACAGAGAAGATTCAGGACCATGTGGAAACTCCAGAAAAAGGGACGCAAGGACAAACACCCAGTCCGTGACCTCGTTCTTTTTGCCTAGTCCCAGACACTTCAGATCTTAAATTTCTGTTTCCCATAATCCAGACTTTTTGTCTTGTACAAGTTACATATCCCACTATTGCATCTCTAAGTTCTGTTGACTGCAATTTTCCTACTATTTATATTCCTAAAATCTTTGGTTTCCTACAGTCACGATAATTTATTTTCTGCTTAAATAAGTGAGAAATGGCTAGATACTTTGCCAAAGTAAGTGAGATGAGCTGTAAAACCTGTTCAGGATACTACCAGGAGTCCCATTGAGGTGGTTTTCAAGTAGAAGGGGAGAAGGAGAGAGAACATACATTTATGACAACATGATAGTCATTGTACATAATTTGTCAGCAGTGAATCCCTGGGTTTGCTTCTTTCTTGCCACTTCTTTCTCCAGTTCTCTCTTTAGCCTATCCCTGGAGAGTCACATGAGATTCAGCTTCAGTGATATATATAGCAGCATTCAGGCGGTAAACATTTCCGTAGATACACAACTTTATAAATGACATAAGTAATTTGTGGATATTTTTATTCCTTTAACAGTCCCCTAGATTAAAGGGTTTTGACATGACATGAGGAGACTTCCCGAAAAATAACCCAAAGAATTAACTCGTCAAATGAGAATCCCACGTCTGATCACCAAGCCTCTCCCTAGTTTTAGCATACTGTTCTTGGCCTCTGGGCCTTCACCTACACTGTTCTTTCTGCCAAAATGAGCCCCCAGCACACATGAAAAACTCCTATTTCCAACCTAGCTCCTATGTCTCCTATGTCCTATGTCTCCTGAGAAGGATTCTTCTAGCCCCTCATTGGCCATATAATTACCCTTGTAGTATTTTATCCATGTCTCACATACAGCATTTTCCACATTGTATCGAAAGTTGTTCATTTACATCTCATCCCCCTCATTAGACTACATACAGATTCTTAGGGACAGAGACCATATTTGTATGACTAGCCCCTGAAATAGAGCTACACACACACACACGTATCAGTAAATAATAGAGTAAATGAATGACATTTTCCACCTATTCTTTTTTTTTTTTTTTTTCTTCTGAGAGAAAGTCTCCCTTTGTCACCCAGGGTGGACTGTAGTGGCATGATCTTGACTGGCTGCAAACTCTGCTTCCCGGATTCAAACAAATCTCACGCCTCAGCCTCCTGAGTGACTGAAACTACAGGCATGCACCATCATGCCTGGCTAATTTTTGTATTTTTAGTAGAGATAGGGTTTCACCATGTTGGCCAGGCTGGTCTTGAACTCCTGGCCTCGAGTGATTTGCCCTCCTTGGCCTCCCAAAGTGCCGGGATAACAGGCCTGAGCCACCATACCCGGCTGCATTTTCTACCTAATTTTTATTAAAAAAGAATAAAAAATCAGGAAATGAGTATTTTGAGAAACTATTAAGTTATAATTTATCCTAATTCATGATTATTCCAACTACATTTTGTCCTGGTTCTTTTTTTTTTTTTTTTTTTGAGACGGAGTCTCGCTCTGTTGCCCAGGCTGGAGTGCAGTGGCCGGATCTCAGCTCACTGCAAGTTCCGCCTCCCGGGTTCACGCCATTCTCCTGCCTCAGCCTCCCAAGTAGCTGGGACTACAGGCGCCCGCCACCCCGCCCGGCTAGTTTTTTGTATTTTTTAGTAGAGACGGGGCTTCACCGTGTTAGCCAGGATGGTCTTGATCTTGTGACCTCGTGATCCGCGTGATCCGCCCGTCTCGGCCTCCTAAAGTGCTGGGATTACAGGCTTGAGCCACCGCGCCCGGCCTGTCCTGGTTCTTTTAACCACTTTTTCTTCATTCCTATCACACCCTAATGTACATACCAAAGACACAGGAAGATCAAATTCTATAATCAGTTTAAGTCCTGGTCAGGGACTTAGATGAAAAATTTTCTGTGGAGAGATTGGTAAAACTGACTAAAATAACTTCCAAAGACTTACAAAAATATCCATGATATCTCTGTTTATTTATTACTGTCAAAAATCTGGAACTGGCTTCTTATTCATGTGTATTTTGCAATTGAAGAAACTTATAACTGGAACTTTAAATCCTTAGTGGAAAATGGAAGAGAGTTTCAGAACATTTTATGACCACTAGATTCAGGAATAGGACTATTTCCTGAAATAAACAACAACAGTAAAAAATTCCCTATTCCAGTAAAGTTGTTTCATGTACATCTAAATACTTAAACATTGTAATTGGCAGGTTACAGTTAGTGTTGTGAATTTTGGTGGTGAAAAATCTGATTGGTGTTAACGCTGTTATGATTAGTAACTTTTTGAACTTAGAGTTTTAAGTAAAACAACCTTTTTAGGATCCATAATACACCTAGGATTACCTTATAGATGAATCGCTGCACAGTCACACTGCTGTACTTAAACTGTTGTGGGTCAATTATTTCCAAAATTTGACTACTAAACTGTTTTCCAAATATGTTAAAAAAAAATCCCAAGAAGTGTTATGTACCAAGCAAGTGATTTTTCTGGAAGAACTTAAAGTTGTAAAAATTTCTGTAATATCATAAAAACTATCAGTAATATGTACATATCTGCTGAACTTTCATAAATTTTCATTAATTTATTCAGTAAATCTCAAATACTAAATATTTTACGTGTAATAGTGGGAAACTGGAAAATGATAGCATGTGGAAGGATATATTTAAAAGAGTTCGAGTCATACCACTGTAAATAATATTGGTATGGCCGGGCATGGTGGCTCATGCCTGTAGTCCCAGCTCTTTGGGAGGCTGAGGTAGGCGGATCACCTGAGGTCGGGGGTTCGAGACGAGCCTGGTCAACATGGCAAAACCCCATCTCTACTAAAAATACAAAATTAACCAGGCGTGGTGGTGGGTGCCTATAATCCCAGCTACTCAGGATGCTGAGGCAGGAAAATTGCTTGAACCTGGGAGGCAGAGGTTGCAGTGAGCTGAGATTGTGCCACTGCACTCCAGCCTGGGTGATAGAGTGAGACTCTGCCTCAAAAATAAATAAATGAATAAATAAATAAATAAAGGTACACCGATGACTAAATTATATTGAATTGATGAATGTAGTGAATACCAGTACAGTGCATTAGTTCAGAGACGTAATTACTGACCTATCATGGGAAAATATGTTGGTATGTTAGAATTCTAAGTCAGGAGGGGCTAAATTCTATATGATTAGCCTTTTAGTAGAGAAGTCATTTCAGATATAACCAGTCAAGAATAATGACTCCCACAGGTTGGTACCAGCTCTGCCCCATTCAAGTGTATGGAACAAACCTAGTGATACCTAGAAAGGAGTGTTAGAAAATCTGTTTTAGTCCTAGGTCCAAGTTGACCTTTGGACAAATTGATGACAAAAGAATGTGGAAATGCGCAAAGCTCTGAAATCTTAGTGTTTTCATAACTTTTATGTGGTGGCCCAAACTGACCGATATTAAGACTTTTTATAGCCTTGTCTTTCCTACTTGGATGTTTCGCTAAAGCAGTGTTCATGTGCCGGGCGCGGTGACTCACACCTGTAATCCCAGCACTTTGGGAGGCCAAGGCGGGTGGATCACAAGGTCAGGGTTTTGAGACCAACCTGGCCAACATGGTGAAACCCTGTCTCTATTAAAAATACAACAATTAGCCGGGTGTAGTGGTGTGCACCTGTAGTTCCAGCTACTTGGGAGGCTGAGGCAGGAGAATCACTTGAACCCGGGAGGTTATGGTTGCAGTGAGTCTAGACTGCACCATTGCGCTCCAGCCTAGGGTACGGAGCAAGATTCCATCTAAAAAAAAAAAAAAAAAAAAAAAAAAAAATTTAATGTATCTGTTTAAGGAGTATATACTCACCACACTTTGCTGGGGGTGTTACATAATGAACAGTGTGCATTCTGTATTTTTGTATATGTGAATATTTTGGAAACTGAAAAAATATCTGGCTTTGTGAGTTTCATCTAACACATATGAACCAAAATATCAGTTATCTCATGTAAATTAGAATAATAATACCATACAGTCTTGCTAAGAGAAAAGATTTTTGTTTTTAATTTTTTAAGGTAGAGTCTCTCTCTGTTCCACAGGCCGGAATGCAATCACAGCTCACTGAAGCCTCAACCTCCCGGGCTCAAGCGATCCTCCCACATCAGCCTCTGGAGTAGCAAGGGCTACAGGGGCATGCCATCACACATGGCTATTTTTAGTTTTTATTTTTTTGTAGAGATGGGGGTTTCTCTATGTTGTCCAAGCTGGTCTTGAACTCTTGGCCTCAAGTGATCCTCCTGTCTCAGCCTCCCAAATTGCTGGAATTTACAGGCATGAGCCACTGTACCTGGCCCAGAAAAGTTTTTGATATCAGATTATAGATTGTTAATTTTAGATTTAAAGCTGATATTAGGCATCTTAAAAATTGATGTTCTGGCATTATGGTAGATGTGATACCCTGACCAACATCTGCTGAAGTACACTAAAAATATGGAGACATATTTTACTTACATACACATGCACACACACACAAATATCACATATACATAATATATACTCACAGACATACTTACACATATCCAATCTGTAAAGTTTTTCCCCCAGAATATACATTTTGAATGCATCCATGAGCTGAATGAAAGTTGAGGGTACTCAGAAAGCAGTAAATGGACCACTAAAGCTGGCTGTTGTAGAATGTGGTGAACCAAGCTTCAGATTCTATCTTGTAGGGTACACAGGACAAAAAGTAGACTAATAGGTAAAAAAAAAAAAAAAAAAAAAAAAAAAAAAAAAAAAAAAAAAAAAAACCAACACTAGCAGAAAGCTGGGGTCCCACACGCTATATCTTTAGTGTAAAGGCAAACTAGAAATAAACCTACCTTCCCAGGGAACTGCAGTGAAAATTTCTTGTCTCAAGTACTGTCACTGACCAGAAGAGGAAAAACGCTGTCCTGAGAATTCTAACGGCGGGTGGTTTTGATGCAGGTTTGCAGTCTTAGTTCATATTATCAAGGGAGACCAAAGGACCCCTAGCTGAGAATTTCCTCAACAGAGACCTGGTTTGGTAATGCTCTGCATAATATGGTAGAAGTGAAGACAGATTCATTCTGGAAGCAGATACTATATAGGCCTCAGGTAATTTCTGCAGCTAAACTTGTAAGAAATGGACACTTACAGTAAAGAAAAAGAAAAAAGAATAGAAAATCACAACACACAGGAAACATGGCCCCATGAGCCAAAGTCAACATATGCAGTTGAGTCAGACAAAAATCTTTAAATCTGTGTTGTCATAAGTATTATCCAACCTAGTACTTACTGCATGCATGTGACTATGGAGCACTTCATTAGTGTAACTGAGAAACTGAATTTTTACTTTTACTTAAGTTAAATAGCTACATAGCTGATGACTATTCCACTGGGCAATACAACTTTAGAAAACAGAATTATTGGCTGGGCATGGTGGCTCACACCTTTATTCTCAGCACTTTTGGAGTCCACGGTCAGAGGATTGCTTGAGTCCAGGAGTTTGAGACCAGCCTGGGTAACATAGTGAGACCCCATCTCTACAAAAAATAAAAATAAAAATAAATTAGCTGGGCATGGTGGTGCACGCTTGTACTCCCAGCTACTCAAGAGGTTGAGGTAGAAGGATCACTTGAGCCCAGGAGGTCGAGGCTGCAGTGAATCACTGCATTCTAGACTGGGTGACAAAATGAGACTCTGTCTCAAAAACAAAAATGAATGGGTGGTAACAGCAGATTAGATCTGACTAGATTAATGAAACGAGAGATCTGAAGAAGTGATGCAGAATTGTAGAGACCAAAAGGAAAATTATGAAAGGTATGAAAAAAATATGCTATGATCATCCCAGAATAAGCTGATGGAACTATGGTAACAACAGATAAAGGAAGATATAATTCTGAATCATTATGCATATAATAATGTAACTTTAAGATCTATAAAGGAAAAATGGACCAGAACCACGAAGACAAATCTACCTTCCAGTAAGAGATTTCAACTTATCTCTATCAGTAGTTAGTAAATCAACAGGAGCCCCCTACCACCTTCAAAAAGTAAATAGGCTATAAAAGATTTGAACAACTGTTAAGCTTGATCAAATGGGTTATATGAGCTGCCATATCCAACAACTCTAGAATATAAAATATTGGGCCACGAGTAGAGTGTTAAAAAACTTCAAAGGATTAGTTGTGACACAGACCATATTCTCTGCTCAGAAAACCATTTAGAAGGAAACAACTAGAAAAACCCTCTTTTATCAATAAGGAAAACTCTTCAAAGGTCAAAGAAAATATTTCAGGACTGAATGGTAATAAAAAGTTTACATATCAAAACCAGTGATGTACAGCCAACAGGTACTTAGAGGAAAGTTACGGCATTAAGTAGTTATACCAGCAAATAAAGACTAAAAGGTGCAGTAAAAATGTGGTGGATCAAAGAGAATGAATGGGGCACGAAGAATGATTGTAGCATAGTGCAGGCAGGGACTAGTGGCCTTTGCTGCTAGCAGTCCTTTCGCCCCTGTATTTTTGGGAGTGCTCATGATAATGTTAGGTGTGAGTTTTTTATAATCTTGGCCAGAAAATGTTATCCAAGTTATTGGCAATACCTGGTCTAGCAAGTAAGAATATTAAAGTGACAGCTCTGTAATGTCCGAAATAGTGGAGTGTAATTGGCTTGTGCGTTGGTATCTATATTTTTCCTCAAGAGTTAAAAAAATTCAGCTCCTTTTGTTCAGTAGCAGCAGCTTTGGTTTAGCAGGTAGATTCTCAGAGTGTAGTCTCTGTACCTCTGGGGTCCCTGAGACCTTTTTGGGGGTCCATGAGATCAAAACTCTTTTCACAATAATACTATCACTTTTTGCCATTTTCACTGTGTAGACATCTGCACTTGTATGAAAACAATAGTGGGAAAGCTGCTGGTCACTTGGCACAAATCATGACAGTGGCACCAACTGTAGTGGAAGTTCTTTAGTTACTATATTCATCACCGTGGACTCTCAGTTAAAAAAATGCTAGTGTCACTTAATAAAGCAATAGAAGTTATTAATTTCTTAAACATAGGCCCTTAAGCACATGTGTCTTTTTAATATTCTAGTGATGAGATGGGAAGTACATATAAAGCACTTTTACAATGTGGCAAAGTGCTATGGTTGTCTCAAATACCAGTGTGATTGAGTTTTTACTTTGCAGAATGATTGACAGGTCAGCTATGGCTCTTCAGACTTGGTTATTTGGTAGAAAAGTGAATTTAGCCTATTGTTTTAAGGAAAACAATTGTCAAGTATAAAATTCAAGCTTTCAAATACAAATTAGAATTTTGGAAATCTTGTATTCCGCAACATAAGCTTGACAGCTTTCTTATCCTTTAATGTCTCTTCTGATGAGTTCAGTGGTGATACTGACAAATGTGATAGTGATATTATATAATGAAACAGGTAAACAAACAGTGGGAAAATCTGCATGACTCAGTAAACCAACATTTTTCAAATGATCAGTGTTTGTTGCAAAATCATACATGGATGAGAGATTCATTCAAAGTGTAGGACTTTGATAGATTAATGGATTTCAATATAACAGAGTAGGAAAAGTTCACTGATAGTTTCAGATTCCACATTGCAGCTGACCTTTAAAAAGTTACTGCTTTGTCCATTGTAGTATCAAAGAAGAATATTCATAATTATCTTAAAAAGCTATTAAAATAATTCTTTCCCTTCCAGTTATCTATCTGTGTGAGGCTAGAATTTCTACATGTACTTCACAGCAGATTTTATGCAGAAGCAGATATGAAAAGTTAGTTGTCTTCTATTAAGCCAGATGTTAAAGAGGTTTTCAAAAATATAAAATGGTGGCTGGACACAGTAGCTCATGCCTGTAATCCTAGTACTTTGGGAGGCTGAGGCAGGAGGACTGCTTGAGCCCAGGAGTTTGAGAACAGCCTGGGCAACAAAGCGAGACCACATCTCTACAAAATAAAAAGAATTATCTGGGCCCGGTGGCACATGCCTGTAGTCTCAGCTTCTTGGGAGGTTAAAGCAGGAGAATTCCTTGAGCCCAGGAGTTCAAGGCTGCAGTGAGCTGTGATCACACCACTGCACACCAGCCTGGGTGTCAGAGTGAGACCCTTCCTTAAAAATATACATACATATATACATATACACACACATGTATATATAAAATATATACATATAATGGTACAACTTCCTATAAAAATATTTATGTTCACATGTAACAATTTAAACAGATTTTTTTAAACAAATTAATAAATATTTTTTAATTTTCTCAGTTTCCAATATGGTAAACATTGATAGATACAGTCCACATAAACAGAAACTCCTTGGGTGTCCTCAGTAATTTTTAAGTAATTATGAATGGATGCTGAAACCAAAAGTTTGAGAACCACTCAAAATTAAGTCAAACTTTTAGGCTGTTTCTTAGGAAAGACTTGAGGCTACCAAATGCACAGATACGTGTGTGTTTCTTTTTGTAATGAAGGCTATCGTGATGGGCCAGATCATTCAACATATTCCCAAACAGGGCACATCCTGAAATCCGCAAAGACCTTCACACCTTTTATTTAGGGTTTTTTATTTTAATTTTTTGCATTACAGTGGGACTTCTTGAAAAGTGTGGTGATTCTCAGTATTTCATTTTGTACATTACCATAATACTTTTACATGATATTTTGAACTCTGTTATTAGGTTGAATATATAATATGGACTCAGAAATTTCTTGAATGAAAATTTATGATGAGAATTAGTCGTGTCCCTAGGGTTTAGTCAGTGAAAACAAAACCTCAGTGTGTGCTTTCAAAGGTGATCAGGAATAGAAATTATCTATTCTAAATGAAAGGAAAAAAGATAGAAAATTTCCCCGTTTTAACAGAAAACAAAGACAAATGATTTAGAAGGCAAGGACTTGCTTTTCTCCTCAATATGTGATTTTCCATCACCTGATGTTGAACTTTTATCGTGTATGTGGGAGTTAGCTTTCAGTTCTACAGTTATAATCTGTATAGCTGACCTGCTTGAAAGGCAGGGAAATTGAAAAAAAAAAGTTTTTTAAAAAATTCTTATTTTTATGTGTTTTTCTTTGGTGTAAGTTGCTTGACTATATTTGATCACAAACCATGTGCTGTGCAGTGTAGTTCCCTCACAAGGATGCATGCTATTGAATATACACAAAAAAACTTTGTTTAAAAAAAATACTCAAAGTTTTTGCTTTAACCAAAAAGAAGCTCAAGAATAGATTAGACCATAACAACAAATTATGTAAAACAAAACCCAGAAAACAGGTCTGATGGAGTTTGTGTGTTATACTGTCTCATTAAAGAAAATGAGTCAAGATTGATCTAATTAACCACACAGGTTCAGTACATTTTACCTACTGGAGCAGGCTGCAGTGGCCATCTCCTGCCACAGCTGTTTGTTTAAATTGTTCACATGAGTCATACTGAGAAAGAGCCTTTAAAAAAAAATAAGTAAACAAACTATTTGAAATCTCTGTCTTCTACCTGATAATCATCTAAGAGAAGCATTGTAATTATGTACTTGGAAGAGTCCCTGGCCTAAGGCCTTTCTAAACCTGAGATGGCCTTACATAGATATTTAGAAGTAATGTCTTTTCACATGTCGTTCATTGGATGTGTAGTGTTTTATGCAGTCTTTTACCTCCATGGTAGTTTAGCTATAGCATGACAATTGACAGTTCACATTAAGCCTAAGTTTTGCACTCAAAATCATTTTTCTATAAAATGTATGGAACTTGACTGTTGACAAATCGATCTGTTGAGTATTTTTATGTCACTGTTTAGCAAATGCAGTGATGCAGATTTGTAAAGAGATGACTAGGGATGAAAGCATGAATTCTTTGCCACCTTCCAAGTTAGCAGTATTAATAAGCTCATCTTTTAGAAAACAATGCAATGGAAATAAAAATAATTATTCGTTCTTGTGGTATGCTTGAAAGTATCATGGACTTTGGTGAAAGATCTGGATTTGACTCCTACCTCTACTACTTGTTAGCTGTGGGATCTTATGCAACGCATTTAGTCGAAGCTTCATCACTCCCCACTCCCTAAAATGGAAATAATGATAGCAATCTCACAGGGTTGTCACTGGGACGGAACATTTATTTAGCATAATACTTGGCTCATAATGACTGCCCCAAATGCTAGTAATAGTAATTGTGGCTGTTATCACTGCTAATATTAAGTTGTATTTCACAAGTGCTAATTAAGTCCTGTTATCTTCCTGAACCTTGGTTTTCTTATCTCTAAAATGGGGACTTGGGAGGTGATCTCTAAGATTCTTCCAGTCAGACCTTTCCAGTCACCCTGCAGAGGTTGGCGAACTGCCCATTGCTGGGATCCTTCACGCCCACCCTAATCCCCTCCCTGCTCTTCCTCCCCCTTCCCTCGAAGCTTCTCTCTGGCCAGTTCTGCTCAGCAGGAGGTCGTTTGATCAAAGTCCTGGGAAAGGTCAGACATTCCTGGAGTGGTGACACTCAGCCGACTGCAAGAGCTGCCCTTACAGAACCTTGTACTGCAGAAGCTCTAGCTCAGATGGAGAGGCGTTTTCTAGGAGCCATTTTCTGAACACTGCGGCTTAGCCCAGCTGGGAAGAAAGTTATTGAAGAACACCTATTTGGGGGTTATCAAAACACCTATTTGGTGGCTATCAAAAGCTTTGTTATGCTTTCATTTTCTTTTTGGGATGTGCAAGCGGTGGGAATAGAAAGGTGGAGGTTAAATCTTGTCATAAAGATGCTAACACGTGGTAAATTACACTGTAGTTAAACTGTACAACCATTAAAAATTCTGTTAAAATATTTAATCAAGGGAAAATATTTACAACATGTTGAGTAAATTAGATTATAAAATAATATCAAGGTTTTAAAAAAATGTTTATACGTGAAGGTATAATGGAGAAAAAAGGTTAGAAAGAAATTTATCTCTAAGTTTTTTTCTGGGTGGCAGTATTAGGTAATTTTTGTTTTGTTTTTGTTTAGATTTTCTAAATGTTTTACATGGGTTGATTCTAATGGGAAGAAACAAAAGAAATAAAATCAAAGAAATAACCCTAATTGCATTTCAGATGAAAAGGCTAACCTCTTCACAGAAAAGAGGATGTGTGAATGTGAATTGTGTACAGTGATGTCTCAGAGTGAGGGCACCCTGTGTCACATGTTGCCACCTTTGGCGTCTTGTGGGCTTGAAGCTATAGAATGTGACCAGTCCCTTTACTTGTGAGCACTTACACAGTGCTTATGATGTGCCCAGCACTGTTCTTGGCACTCTAATACTAACTTATTGAATCCTCTCCACAACTTCCTGAAGTAGATCCTGTTATCCTTACCTTACAGGAAACTGAGACACAGGGATGTGAAAACACACAGGGCATACAGCCAGTGAGAAGCAAAGCCAAGATGCACACCCAGGTTCATTGGGCCCCAGAATCCAGGCTCCCACCACATACTGTTCTACTTTGTCCTGACAGCCCTCAGGGCACACAACTCTCAAGTTGGATTTTATGTGTGTGGCCATGATGAGGGTTAAATGGGGTGTACTGTACTCTAGTGTGGTTCAGAAGTGGACTCAGAGGGCTCTTTGGACCCTTCTCTTTTTTTGAGACAGTCTTGCTCGGTCACCTAGGCTGGAGTGCAGTGGCGCAGTCACAGCTTGCTGCAGCTTCTACCTCCTGGGCTCAAGCAGTCCTCCCACCCCAGCCTCTCAAGTAGCTGGGACCATAGGCATGTGCCACCATGCCCAGCTAACTTTTATGTTTTTTTTTTTTTTTTTTTGTAGAGATGGAGTTTCACCATGTTGCCCAGGCTGGTCTTGAACTCCTGGGTTTAAGCAGTCCTCTCACTTTGGCCTCCCAAAGTACTGGGATTACAGGTGTGAGCCACTGTGCCTGGCCTGGACCCTTTTTTCTTGCTTACTGTTTCTCTTTCCTGTCAGCTGAATCCAGCTCATGTCCCCCTGCCCTTTTCACTGTTTGAGTTCCAAGCCAACTCCTACACAGCTACCTTGACCAGATTTGGCAGTCAAAATCTTGCCTGGGCAGGAGCACAGCAGTGAGCCTATAGCTTAACTTGGAATTGAAACCACCATCTATTTTCCTTCTGTCATTGTCAGGGACCTCAATTGTCTGTACAAAAATAGCTTTCCATAACTGCTCCTCAGTAGAGGTAAGAAAGCAGTAAAGAGGAAGGGGCACTGCAGCCTTCAGACTGCAGGCCTGTCTTACAGCCATGTGTGTGTGTGTGTGTGTGTGTGTGTGTGTGTGTGTGTGTGTGTGTTTATGTTACATTATAGGCAGACCTCTTAACGTCCCTGGGCCTCAGTTTCCTTATTGGTAAAATGCAAGGATTGAAGTAAATGAATTTCAAGGTCTCACTGCTCTGATGTTTTGAAAAGCTTCAGTGTATCTTTCAACATTTTCCATTACAGATTCTTTTTTCTCATGCTGTAAATGCCAGAAGCAGAGAGAGGTTAGTCTTATCTATTTCTACAGCAGCAGCTACACAACTATCTTATTCTTTCTCTCTTTAACCTCTTCCAGTCTGATTAGGACTCAGCTTCATCCTACTGTTTTGATAGCAATTATCTATTCTGTGGTATCAGCTACTATTTATTTTTGAGGTAGAGCTCAGAGTTACCAATTCTTGGGTTATTAGCACACTTATATTTAGAAAGACCAATAATGTGAACCATCTTAACATTAACACTTAAATAGAAATTTTCTCAAGGTTACATAGCAGAATAATGACATGGATTCACCATAGCCACCGAGAGAGGGGGTGGCTTCCCAGTATTAAACTGAATTATATCTGAGTAACTTTCCTTGATCAAGTCTCACCACTGTTCCTACTTACTACTACTGTTCTTGCCCTCAGATTCATTCAGTTGTGTCTATTGATCTGATCTATTTGGATAGCTCATTTCCAATATATAAATTTGGATACTTGCATTGTCAGTAGATACTTTCTCCAAGAGATAGTATAGGTGTGCATATGGAATTATATGTGGACATAGATCTGTATTTGAAGCCTTACAACCTAAAATGGATTATAAATTGCTTCTTTAAATTTAGCCTCCTGGATTTAGGTTGTCCACAGCAGGCCAGTGGGAGCACAATTCGGATGCTCGTCTTCTCCTGTCCCATCCCGTCCCGTCCCATTCCCTTCCTTTTAGGCAGCAGCTCCCTGCCCTCCCCGACCCCCAGAAGTGCTGCTTGGGATAATTCCGTCCTGGGCAAATGCAGGGCAGTGGTCTCTGGAGTTTCTGTTCGCAGAGGAAGCCGGCTGTTCCATTTAGAACAAGGAAGGGTAGTTCTCTCAGACATTGCACGTGTGCTTTGATGTGATGTGACCTGACAGCCCCTGATGGAAGTCCGAAGGCTCTCTCTTTAAACCCTTTTCCAAAAGGCAAGGTGTTTTCCTTCCTCTTTGGCTGCTGCTCACAGTATTTCATGTTATCTCCTCAGACATTAAGTCCCATATCTTTAGCTTGCGGAGTTTGTCTGCTCATATGCACCATACTTATGTTGACATCTAGAAAACACTCTTGTTTTCACATCACTTTGGGCTGTTTCCCCAAACTACTTACCTTTTCACCACTGAGGCTTTGCTGTTTTCCTCATTTTGACCTTTTCTTGTTAACAGAAGATGCTTCTGTGTTGTTTCTGCAATAACCACTTTCTGGAAGGGCCTAGTTGACATTTCTTATCATCCTGCTGTTTTGACTATGATGATGATGATCATCATCATCATATATATGATTCTTTGCATACAAAGTGCTTTTACAAACTCTTTATCGTTTAGGCCAAGCTTGGTCCTCCTCCCTGGCTTATTGTTACAGATTCCTTTACTTGACTCTGATAATACTTTTTAAATTAGTTTGCTTACCAAGTGGGTTAATAATAAATAAGAGAGAAATCTCTGAAGGACACTTTTCCTTTGTGTTTGTTTGCCTAAGTGCTAAATAACTGGCCTATTACAGAGTCACAGAGTATGACTGTAACTACTGACTTAAATATGCTGATTTTCTGCAATGAAAAGAATAGCTTTTGGTAAATGCTAATAAATAGCTGAAAATTTTTGAGTAATTGTAACTTCCTGATTTTCCACTAACATACTTGCCTTAACAAAACTCTATATTGCTTTAAACTTATGTGTGTTTATTTTTTATTCTTTGTCTTCATATAGTGGTTTTTTAAATGAGTTTAGGGTCTAGAACTAAATCTTTTACAGCTGAAAGCAGAACAAAGCAACTTTCAATTGGATCCATCTTTTCTTTTATTCAAAATGATTATTCTAAGCAGTTGTGACAGTGGGTAGCTGAGTAGTAGAAATAGCCACACAGTGCTTCATCCTCCCTGCCTCTCTTACTTTTCTCTTAACATGCATACCTGCAGTTTATCCATGGTCCCACCCTCCCAACACATTACGGCTGTTTTGCATTTGCCCATCCTCCCATTTGAAAGAGTGCCAGGGAAGTCCTGTTGAATTCTTCGAAGAACAGATTTGTAGGTGTTGTATGTTTTGGTATTTTGACAGCACTAGATGCAGACTTGGGTTTAGGGTGCTGTGATCTGTGGCAAAAACAGGATGTTTTAGGTGAGCCTGACTGTACATGCAGTGGGCTTGTGGCAGGGTGGGTACTCCCTAACTTTGGTCCCCGTTTCCCTCCCACCCCCACAACAATTTCTTTGTGTGTGGGTTTGTTTCAGGACTTGTCAAAAGACAGTCGTTCAGTAGGTGTTCCCTTCTCCCCTGTAACGCAGCTGCGGAGATCTTCACTTCCCCCACCCAAACTCAGCCGGCTCTCCTCCCTGACCCATGCCCCTGGCAGCAACTGGTGCTCTGGGGCTCTTCTACCTTTTTTCTGCCATCCTCAAAATGCTGTCTGGTTCCATGTAGCTTTCTTTCTGATTTCCAGATTGAAAAATCTGAATAGGTTTACTGGCAAAATGTGTTTCTTCCTCTTTAGTGAACAGTATGGCAGTAAACAAAGAGAATGGTTTCCATCATTGTATTAATTTAAAAACGCACCACGTCCATTTCACTTTAAGAATGTCTCACCTCGGATAGCATTCCACAGCTCAGAGATGTGGCAGCATCAGGCTTCCATGCCTGGGCTTCTGCTGTTCTAATGTTGTTTTTCCTCCAACAGGTTGGTTTCTGACAGTGCTTTGATGACGTTGTCTAATGGGGTACCTTATGGGTAGCTGGGGGACGTCTTAGAGACAGATAATATTTTACTTTGTAGAGTTAGACTCTGGTTTGACTCTGCCTTTTCTGAGAAGGCTGTTTCTGTACAAGAGTGTAGGATTAAAATCAGGAACATATACTAATTATGTTTATGTGAAACTATTTGTATTAGTCCCACTTGCAGGCAATGACATTTGTTTACTGTGCAGCTGATGTTGATTTATCTTTACATTTTATCTAGTTAACAAACATACTTATATATCATTATGAGCCAGGAATCATTCTAAAAACTTAACTAATACCAGCTCACTCAATCCTTAACAACCCTATGAAATAGGTACTGTCATCATGATCCTTATTTTCCAGTGAGGAAAAATCAAGGCACGGAAAGAATAAGTAACTTGCCCAAGGTTGTACAACAAGTGGCAGAGTTGAGATTCAGCCCCCGGCAGTCTGACTTCAGGCGTCATCCTCTTACTGCCCCATGGCCGCGTGCCCATGGGTGGGTGGAGGTGGCCATCACACAGTCCTGAATGGCATTGCAGGGGACATTTTCTCGTTGCCTGGAGAAACCAGGATCAGAACACTCTACCCCAGGGATGGGGGCACACAGCGAAAAACTGACTCTCAAGCCTAGGAGCTATTTGTACTGACTTTGGCCCTTCTTGGACCTCTGCTTACAGAAGCAGGTACCTTACAGCCCTCGTCTGACCACACGAAAGCCATCATAAGCTCGTAGGACAGAGTTCTAGAGATAGAAGCTTCTAAAGCCCCAGCACCCACACAGTGTGTATCAATGCCTGACCTCCCAACATCCTAGCACCACTGAACTCCTGACAGGTCATTACCACTGTTTTTTGCCTGTCTCCAACAGCCCAGGTCTTTGCATACTCAGATCACTAGCTACTGAGCCTTGGAGGGGAATTAGGGCAGGGTTGATTTCACAGATGAGAAGATACAGTGTCAGTAGTCCACCTTAAGACTAGGACCTAAATCCTGCTGCCACTTTTTTTGTATGTCAGTACTTTTACTTTATAACCTGAGACAGGGTCTCACTCTATCACCCAGACTAGAGTACAGTGGCGCATTCACAGCTCACTTGCGCTCCCAAGCTTAGGTGATCCTCCCACCTCAACCTTCCGGGTAGCTAGAATAGAAGGGTGCACCACCACGCCCAGCTAATTTTTTTGTATTTTTTTGTAGAGACAGAGTTTTGCCATGTTGCCCAGGCTGGTTTAGAACTCCTGACCTCAAGCAATTCACCTGCCTTGGCCTCCCAAAGTGCTGGGATTACAGTCATGAGCCATCACACCTGGCCTGTATGCCAATACCTTTCTTGCCTCCCTCTACCTCATTCTTCACTCTTCCTTCTCTGATTAAATAAGGTAAATAGGGATACATGACAGGGCTAGAAATATATATGGTGGCTACAAAAGGTAAAGAATCACTTTTTGCAGGCCGCTCCTGTTTTCCCCTCCTTTCTCCCTTCAGGCAGGAGTTGTGTGGCCTGCAAGATGGCCTGGTTGCTGGAAGATGACTTAGCCAATAATGCAGTGCATTGGCTGGGTCCCCAGGTGCACTCAGCAGGTGGTGCTTTCAAAGATTAGCTACAGGCCAATGTGCTGAGAGTCAGGATAATAATACAGCTCTTCTGCAGTCATCACAGCTTTAGATACATTCAGGAAAAAAGCCAGTGGGAATGGAAGGAAGGCAGAGACTGTCGCAAGCACCTGGGCACATCTTACATTTCTTCATTTGTTCTTACAGAGGTTCTGTTTTTGCATCATTAACACGAATAATTCTGTCTTCTTTTTCATTATGTGTTCTTTCATTTGGTGTATCCTATGGAAATATTGGGGGTAGTTATTGATTAGCACTATATTTTGCCTTGGAAGAACTTAGAGAAAATTATTGATCCAGTTTTACCCAATTGTTAGGTCATCTTTCTATATGCTAGATTACCTATCTTTCATCCAATTTAGTAAGTGCTCATTTTCGTTGAAATGCCATAAAATGAATTGTAACCTAGAGTCTGGACAGATTTCAGAGGTACTGTGGTTCTAGGACCTACTCAAAGTTTGAAATAATATGAAAGATTGCAATGTGCTTACTAAGCAGCTTATGAAGGGCTGTGAATTCTGCGTATTTTCTGTAATTCTTACTACAACACTGTAAGGTGGATATTATCTTCATTTTACAGTGGAGGAAGCGGAGGTTAAGTCACTCAACGAGGATGAGGGAAGGGAGCAGGGTCAAGGTTTGAGCCCAGGTCTGTGGGTCTTGTCGCATACCCTAGGAGACCCGCATGATGTGCCCATGCAGGGGGTGGGGCACAGATCAGCTGCAGTGATTTCCTGAGAGAAGCGGTGATAGAATTTTTAGGATAGTAAAGAGATAAAGAACATTGATATGTCTGTCTCTTTAGTGGGGGAAAAAACTCCATTGTGTGTGTGTGGTTTTTTTGTTTGTTTGTTTGTTTTTGCTTTAAAATATCCATACAAATTCAATCTCAAAGAAAATTGCAATCATCTTATTAGCAACCTTCTAGGCAACAGACAAACAGTAGTTTCACTAGGGGCATATTAAGGCTACTAAGTTGTAGAGATAGTAAATGCTTGCAATGTTGGATGTTTGAGAAAAATTCTGACTTCAGAGAAACAAGAATAGTGAAATTTGTTAATTTTAGAAAGTGAAAACATGCTCCATAAGGAAATGATTTATAATACTTAGTGACCCCTGCTGCTCTACTTAAACTAGGAGAGACAGAAACATTTAACAATTAAGTATTGTTTGGAGAATGTTAGTTTTCTACCCAGAAAACTGTTTAGCCAACAATGCCACCTGCCTTTCTTCCGCATCTCCCCTCCTAGTGGAGGCTGTGTGCTCTTGCTGAAGAGAACAGTTCTAATACAAATCCTCATTACTTTCCCTTTCACACCTTTCCCCCACTAGACTTTAGAAGTGATAATTGCTTGAAATACTGGGAGAAAGTAATTTGTATTGGTAAAGCTCCCGTGAACTTCAAACAAATCTGTGTTCTCTAATGGTGACTTCTTTTTAATTATGGGGCTGGGCAGGTGTGTATTTTGTGGACCTGCCGCATCTGCCCTCCTACCCCAAGAGCCTCCCATCTCAGCCTGGGACACTTGATGATGGAAAATAACTTCTCTGGATTAAAAAAAAACTGTATGTATACAGTAAGAGGCCGTAGCTTAGAACTTGACGGAATGTCTTAGTATTCAGGACCCTGAATATTTTGCCTTCTGTTTTCTAGATTAAAACTTACATTAGATAGGAATGGTACTATCTAGTGCCTGTTGGTCATCATTCTGAACACTTTACATGTTTTAACACTTACATAGTACTTGCTATGTGCCAGATGCTGTTCTAAGTGGTTTGCAAATATTAATGCATGTCCCGCTCATACAGTCCTTCAAGGGTTATTCTTTTTTGTTTTTTTGTTTTTTTTTGAGACGGAGTCTCGCTCTGTCGCCCAGGCTGGAGTGCAGTGGTGTGATCTCGGCTCACTGCAAGCTCGGCCTCCCGGGTTCCCGCCATTCTCCTGCCTCAGTCTCCCGAGTAGCTGGGACTACAGGCGTCGCTACCATGACCGGCTAATTTTTTTTTTTTTTTTTTTGTATTTTTAGTAGAGACGGGGTTTCACCGTGTTAGCCAGGATGGTCTCGATCTCCTGAGCTCGTAATCCGCCCTTCTCGGCCTCCCAAAGTGCTGGGATTACAGGCTTGAGCCACCGCGCCCGGCTGTTCTGTTCTTAATACCATTTTACAAATGAGGAAACTAGGCACATGGAGATGGAGAGACTTGCCAAAGGTCACCCAGTTGGTAAGTGACAGAAGTGATATTCAAACCCAGGCAGCCTGTCTCTGGAGTTCATGCTTAATCACCTTCCATACTGGAAAACAACTTGTCCTTTTTCATTTTTAGAGGCCTTTCTAGATGATTACAGCCTCCAGCAAGTCAACAGCGTTTAGCTTCTGTCTGTTAATAATTGAAACAAATTGAGCGCCGAGGAAGTGCTCAGGCTAAAACACTGAGACGTAATAGTTGATGGCCCTACAAGGAGTGGATTTCTCTTCTTTCCTCCAATTTAATTAGTTCTGCACAGGGGCTAACTGAAATATGCCTAAAGATTGCATGCCCACAGCAGATAAGTAGCTTCTAGCAGATTTAACAAATTACCCTTTGTCTGCCAAGCTCCTTTTTTATCAAAACTACATCCCTAGGTAGAAATGTTAAGTTTTTACACATCAAAGTTTGCAGGCTGAGCTGGGGACACTGGAGAGACCTATTGAATTTGATTCAGTCCTGCATTCCCGGTTACAGATACAAAATGAAATACACACATAAGTCAACTCTAATTATTTGTACGATCTTCACTCCAGATCTTTTTAATGTAATTAAGAGGGTACGAGTATGAAGGAGGAGAGAGAAACTTGCAGTTCAACAGGAAGAGCTTGTTTGCTTGTTTTCTGTTTATTTTTTAACCTAATATTTAACTGCTAATCCTAACTCAGTGCCTGTGTGTCTTATAAATAAATAAACTGAGAAGTTAGTGATTTGTGTCAATTTTATGAGTGATCCTGTTTACCACATGGAAAATTCTGGTAAGATCAACAAGTGGGACTCCAGCTACTTGAGTGTTTCTCCTTACAGTGTGGCTGCTCTTATTTTGATAGAAGTATCCCCGGTTCCAAGACCACTGGACATCTACATTTTAATATAATTTATTTTACACATACAGAAGGAGAACAGCAATCTTTTTCCATGTCATACTTTAATTTGGATAGGAAAAATCAAGTCCAGAAAAATATTATTGGTGCTGCACCTCTTAACCAGGTCAGCTTGCAAGGAGAAAGGGTATATACTACGAGTGAGTCAAATCTAGAAGAAGCTGAAAGTAAGAAAGAGGCGCTGTGACAAACTGATTGCAGATAAGATGATGATAATCTAAGACCTTTTTTTATTACCAGCATAATATTAGGACTTGTTACAAAACAGTCATCTCTTGCAAAGCACCTGAAGGTTGATGTGGAAAATCTGAGCAATTGGAAAGGAAACCTCAAAGTCGAAGCACACTATTAAAAGCTGTGTATCAAGGTTGAGGTCCTTTGCAACTATACACTTTCCAGAGTGATTGAATTAGATGGTTGGGTCTCTTCGAAACTTGCATCTCTCTCTTGAATTAAAGTGAAGACCAGCCTCACTTTATAGCTTGCTTTGCTTTTCTCTATCCCTGCCCAGGAGACCTGTCCCTTTCTAGCCTGCTTTTGCACTGTGGATGTCTGACTCTGAATTGAATTGTGGGAGCTGTGCTTTCTGGGGATCTCCTGGGTGTAAGCGTCTAGAAGATCAGTATAAGCATCTTCATGTGGTAATTGTCCTTTTGAATTATGTGCCTGTAGTAGGTTTTCTGTCTATTGTTCTTTCTCTTATCAATAACAGGGAAAAGGCAGTGAGAAGCAGCATGTTGGGAGGGGGTGAAGAGTGAAATTGGACTGTTAGACTCCATGATAGTCAAAGGACATAACATCCTATTTTACTGTCCTTCAGAAGAGCTAAAGTGTTCTCAGAGAGTGACAAAAAGATGGTATTTACTTCCTTGACATCAACATAGGGTGAAACTTTATGAAAAGTAAAAAAATTTATATGCGTCTGACTTCAGTGACTATCCAAAATAAATTTCAAAGTATACAACTGTTTTTTTTTTTTTTACAAGACAGCTCAAGTAGCACTATCATTTCCCTTTTTTAAAAAAATAAAATAAGCATTTTCTCTGATTGTAAGGATAATACACAATATTCTAGATAAAAATTTTGGAAAGCATGAGAGACGAAAATTACCTATAGTCTCACAAGTTAACATTGTGGTTTACATTTCAGTGCATATACTTCTGGTCTTTTTTTCTCTTTGTAGACTTTCTACGAAATTTTATATTTTTCCCAGAAGTCAGGCTACTAGATCTGTGTGATCTTTACCAAAAAAAAAACCAAAAAAACAAAAAAACACCTTTCTCTCTCTGTGCTTATAAATTCTATCATGTTTGCCTGCAAAGGTCATTGACCTCAGCTCTTCTTCCGAGGCATGAGGCCATACATTTGTGCAGAATAAAACCAATAAGAGTCATAATGAGGGGCAGAGAGAGTGGACTGTTTAAAGGCTCAGTCCTTTCGAGCCATCTTAATGAGTCTTTTTATCTTAAGAGGCATGTGAGGTGTGGGGTTTTTTTTGTGTTTTCCAATCATGCACAAGTGACCAGCCAGCTGTTGGACTCTGGGTGACAATGCTTGTGTCTGACCTCTGTCTGATTTCTTCTCATTCTTCTGTCACAACCCATTTTTCAGCCTGTGTACCGCCTCCATGCAGATGGGTTTCCTCTATGCACTCACAGAAATAGAAAAGGAATGTAA
Organism: Theropithecus gelada; assembly: GCF_003255815.1. NCBI lineage: Eukaryota > Metazoa > Chordata > Mammalia > Primates > Cercopithecidae > Theropithecus > Theropithecus gelada. Next base: position 105,667,907 of record NC_037672.1, on the reverse strand, counting down.
ATATGTGTAAACTCCCCTTCATTGGTGAGTGTTTTTGGATGACCATGTCATGTCAAGTTTTCTTGCATATTTTTGACCAACTTGACTCACTTTTGGAAAAATAATTTGTATTTCTTCCACTGATCTTTGCAACTCATCCATGATAGGTAGTCTTCTGGAGCTATGGGATGGCTCGGAACCAGAAGTTGAGCCTTAGAGTCTAGTGCTGGCTCTACTACTTTGCAGCCCGATGACCTCATACAAGTCACTTTGTAACTTTTGTTGCATGAAATGACAACAACAAAAGTACCCTAATGTGTACATCAGTGTACCATATCGTCACTGACTTGCTTCCACTGGACACTGAAAATGAAGCCCATCATCTCTCCTTATCCTGCCTGCCTGCCCCATCCTAGTCCATAAAGACAGCCTCAATCTTGAAAACCTAGAAGCCTCTTTCTCCTGGCCTTTCCCCTTCACCCAGCACACCCAGGCTGTCACTGTCTTCTTCCCATCCTTATTACCTCCTGCCTGGACTTTCATCTCCTAATAACTGGCTTTGTTCTTAACATTCCATATTGTAGGTGTTTGCATATATATCTTACCTCCTTGAGTAGATACTAAGTTCCTTGGGAATAGTGATGAGATTTTACTTATCGTTGTCTCCTTGTCATGCTTCCTTGGGATGGCACCTTAACATGGTAGGCGTTCACTTAAGTGCTTTTTGAGTTGGATAGATTAACTTAATTGATGGAACCGTTGATCTCCCTGAGCCATATCTGGGCTCACCTCTGAGCATTTGTGACTGAGTCTGGTAGTAGCTTTGTATCCCAGGTGGGGCACTGGATTCGGAGTGGCAAAATTTGGAGCCCGACTGCAGACCCAGCTGCCTGACTTCTCTGAATATCACTTTCGTCATTGACTGACTGAGGGTAGTTAGAATTTATTGAACCCTCAGGCTCCTTCAGCTCTGGAATTCTACATTCATAAACTGCTTTGCACTTAATTACTTTGAAGTGGAAGTTTCCCCCCTTTCTTTATAAGGTAAATGAATTTTTCATTTGGCCCAGGAGTCACTTTGCACATATCCTATGATGGGAGGCTAATGAAAGCTTTGATAGAGACCTTAAATTGGGAGAGATGGGATCATATCCATTGCTCTGTCATAAGAATTTTGCCATATCTATAGAGAAACGAGATAGAAGACTTAAAAATTTCATTCATAGCTGTACAAATCATGATTTGAAACATTATTAAAATTAATTTTGAAAACACTTGGGAAAATGGAGATGTTTGAGATAAAAACATCTCATTGAGATAGAAATTCTAAGAGTGAGGCCGGGCGCGGTGGCTCAAGCCTGTAATCCCAGCACTTTGGGAGGCCGAGATGGGCGGATCACAAGGTCAGGAGATCGAGACCATCCTGGCGAACACAGTGAAACCCCGTCTCTACTAAGAAATACAAAAAATAGCCGGGCGAGATGGCGGGCGCCTGTAGTCCCAGCTACTCGGGAGGCTGAGGCCGGAGAATGGCGTGAACCCGGGAGGCGGAGCTTGCAGTGAGCTGAGATCCGGCCACTGCACTCCAGCCTGGGCTACAGAGCGAGACTCCGTCTCAAAAAAAAAAAAAAAAAAAAAAAAAAAAAAGAAATTCTAAGAGTGGCTTTTAACCTTTTCATTAGAACCCTAGTAGTCTTCTTAAGGAGTGGATATTTTAAGTGGATTCACGCTGGGCGCGGAGGCTCACACCTGTAATCCCATCACTTTGAGAGGCTGAAGCGGGCAGATCACCTGCGGTCAGGAGTTCGAGACCAGCCGGGCCAACATAGGGAAACCCCATCTCTACTAAAAATACAAAAATTAGCCAGGTGTGTTGGCACACACTTGTAGTCCCAGCTACTCAGGAGGCTGAGGCAGGAGAGTTGCTTAAACCCGGGAGGCAGAGGTTGTGGTGAGCCAAGATTGCGTCACTGCGTCTCAAAAAAAAAAAAAAAAAAAAAAGTGGATTCTTCATGCAAGTCTAAGTTTAAAAAAACAGTGTTTTTAAATGTAGGAAAAACATAAACCCATAGTCTTAAGCTCTGAGGGTTAAATATGTATAGCTTCCAGGTTATTGATGAAGACTAACTGGGCATGGTAATAGAGACCTTTGCTCATGCCTGTGATTTTAGAGTCTGAACGTTCTCTTCAGCTCCCATGTCACATGCCTGTCTCTCACCTGGCAGCTGAGAACAAGCCTAGAAGACAGCATGGATTCCCAGGAGGCTTGCACATTCCCTAATTGTCCTCTGGCAGTTTGGAGGAGACCTGAAAAGGCACACCTCCAACTCCCAGCTGTCAGTTCACCGGCATGCCCACAGAGAGTCAGATTGATGCCATTTATGGAACTCCAGAGAGAGCCCTGGAAGGGGAGGGGCAAGGAAGACTAATAACAGCCCTTTTGCCATCATGGGGAGATAGGCCCAGGAATTGGGGGCGGGGAGTGGGAAGGAGCATTCCTAGGTATGTCCTTCATACGATAGTTTGGGTGTCATCTGTCTGCCTAAACATACATAATATGTCATACTTTTGCTGTGGGTTGGACACTGGTTATATAGCATTCCAATTTTAGCTTGCTAGGATTCCCCTGTCATGACTACATGTGAAATTACAATATTCAGAGATATAATATGTATACATGGTAAAATTTCACTTGGATTTGCCTTCTGTATAAAGTAAAATTAGCCTTCAATTAGTCCGAATCAGTTTTTGTGCCTTTGGTTTGTTGTTTAATTGGATATAATTCACATAACTTATAATTGATCATGAAATGTGTGCAGTTCTGTGGTTTTTAGTACATTCACTATGTTGTACTAACTATCACCACTGTCTAATTCCATCACTCCAAATAGAAACCCAGTATCTGTTAGCAGCCATTCTCAATTACTTCCTCCATTTAGCCCCCGGCAACCCCTCATCTACTTTGTTACTATGGCTTTGCCTGGTCCGGACATTTCATATACATATACATATCATATAATATGTGGCCTTTCTGTTTATGGTTTATTCACTTAACAGAATGTTTTCAAAGTTCATCCATTGAATGTCAGTACTTTGTTCTTTTTCATAGACGAATAATATTCCATTGCATTTTATATACCACAGTTTGTTTATCCATTCATCAGTTGATGGACATTTTGAATTGTTTTTAGTTTTTAACATTGTTAAGAACATTTTGTATATATGTATTTGTGTGAATATATGATTTCAATTCTCTCAGAAGGAGTGGAATCACCGGGTCATGTGGTAGTTCTGTGTTTACCTTTTTAGGAAGTGCAAAACTGTTTTCTATTTCTTTTGAATACCTTTAAACCTCGAAATACCAACTACTTAGAATTTTTTAAGAGGGAGAGGGAGTTAAATTAACACATTTGGTTAGAGAAAACAACTGGATTAGTAGAGGAGAAGGAAAAATTCAGGTTATGTTAAGCAGAAGGAAACATTATTTACATTGACTTACAGTATCTCCCTGTTTACACATAGAAATGATTAAATAGGGTGGGTGAAGAAAATGAATTCCCACAGATCTTTTAATAGACATATCCAAATTCTGGTGAAATAAGTTGTAATTATTGTCAAGAATTAGATGTAACAAGGTAGAGAAGATATCCTGAGCATTTCTAGTTAGCTGGAAGAATTGAGAGCATGAAGAAATTACCATTATTAGCGTAAACTGGAAAATTAAGGGGAAGGTGAAAAACATAGGCACATAAATTCATTCCTTAAAATGGATGCTTCTTTGTTCTATGGATGGGATTTTTCTGAATATGCAAGAATAGCTTACATTCTTTCTTGACATCCCATTTATCAGCTTGTCCTGGGACTCACAAGGTTTGTGAATAATATATTGATTGATTGTACTGTTTGTTAGCACATTCACATGATATTGCATAACCATTTCTAAAACATAAACACAGATGATGACAGCATTTTAGGAGGAAGGTGAAGGTTACATGGTGATTCTTTGTTGTTTGGCTGCGTGTTTGCAGCTTGACAATTCTCACTCTTGCCTCTGAGGCCTATAGTCGCCCACTCTAGGTCAACTTTTGAGACCCATGTAGTGACAGGAGCTGCGTGCTCTTAGAGAACCAGAAAATGGACTGCATCATGGTTTGGCAAAGGAAAACAGGATTGAGTTCTACTTTGTTACTTACTGTGTGCTTTTGGACTTTGCTGAGCTTTCTTGTCCTTCTCTGAAACATGGGATATTTATTAATAACTTTCTTGCAGACTTGCAGGGTGATAGTGAGATCCAAATGAGATAAGGGTCATGGAAGCACTTTGTAAACTAATGTAAATTTGATGGTTTTCATTATTGTTTAATTCTAGCTGTCTCCCTCAAGACATCACCCTTTCGTTGGAGGAGCTCATTCATAGCTATACCACACTGCCAAAGATGTGTCCGCTTTGAAATAAAGTACTTACTGGAGACCCAGAATCCAGACCACTGGAATAAGACAGGACTCTTATTCCACGTTTGCTGTATGTAAGACCCTAGCTCTGTAATCATACAAGGCATAGAACTTAGAACCACTGAACATCATATCCCTGTATCTGCTGGAGTCTTTGGACTGACTTTATGTCTATGCAACTGACTCTAGGTGCCTGCCATCTCCTTCCCTTCTTCTGAGACTGAGGAATGCCACTTTTCTCATCACAGACTTGTCCAACTGAGTTTTTCTGTGAAGGTTAATTTAGTGATAGAGATTCGAGGCAGGTCGAAGGCATAGGAGTACAGAGTGGTGCCTTTGCCGAAGAAAGGGCACAGCCCTTTGTGAAATTTTGGCAGGATGACCACATCTCATCTGTAGGTTGTAGTGATTAGCACAACCTTACAGGTCCCTACACTGGAAGAAATCAGGTTAGTAGTAATTTTAATGATAATTGAAGTAATGTAATGACAGAATGCTCCTGCTCTGTGTCTTAAATCTGTTCTGTAAGCTTTATTGATGTTCCTTCAAATTACCATTTATGTTCTTTCAGATTCCCAGTGCACATTGCCATTAAACCAGTGTCCACCATCAGCAGTGTGGCACTGATCCATCTTAAAACTGATTCTTAAGATGTAAATAAGTCCTTTCATTTTTTGTTTTTTTGAGACGGGGTTTCACTCTTGTTGCCCAGGCTGGAGTGTAATGGTGTGCTATCATGGCTCACTTGCAACCTCTGCCTCACGGGTTTAAGTGATTCTCCTGCCTCATCCCTCCAAGTAGCTGGGACTACAGGCGCACTCCACCATGCCCGGCTAATTTTGTATTTTTAGCAGAGATGGGGTTTCTCCATGTTTATCAGGCTGGTCTCAAACTCCTGACCTCAGGTGATCCGCCTACCTCGGCTTCCATATGCAGTTCTTTCTTTTGCTTTCCTGACTTTTTTCCATAGCTGCTTTTAGCCACAGTGTCAGAACTACAAAATATTAGAGTGTTGAAATTCAAAGCTTTAGAACCCATGGGATCACGGGATCACTGGAGCTGGAAAGGGCATTGGAGATAATCATTCCCATACTTTATCATTTGTTGATAGCAGGAATCCAGTGCTCACACTTTACCATTTCTTGATAGCAGGAATCCAAGGCTCATGGGTCACAAACTCCAAATTGTCGTACACAGGATCTTGCCTACCCACTCCTCTCACTTGTGTTTACCATTCTTGCTACATACAAGAGTAGACTGTCTTGAGAACATTCTTCAGTAAGCCCTTAAATTATTTTTACTTCTTTACCCCTCTTCCTGAGATTCACAGTGGTTTTCAGAAATCCCTAAACTGATTTTCCTATTGTCTAGAAAGAATTTGTTTCTTGAGTGAATCTGCTGCAACGACAAAAGTGTCTCATCTTTCTCTATTTTAATGCTGTATTTAGCCCAATGTCAGCTTGTGTGCATTTGGCCTGGAAAACTGCTCTCTGATATACTGCCTCATGTCAAAAGCTGCATTAATTATTATTTAATGCACTTGTGAAATAGTCTCAGTTATTTGCTTTTTTTGTGTAAAATTTGTGTCTTATGGATAACTTTCTAAAATAATCATTTCAAGCATTTTACATTATGCCTTACATTAACTATTTCCTTGAGAAGTAAAAGGAAGAAAACACCTGTGAATCTTCTACAGATCTCTTCTCACTGCTGTGCAGTAAAGCTCCTCCTTGTATCCAGTGACTCAAACCCAATGCTGTCTAGGCCCGAGGCAAGGAACCAGGCAGAGTAATTAGGGACGAATGCCTGCACATCCCTCCAGTGTTAGCAGGAAGTGGGTCATGAAGCAGGTCACCCCAGGCAATGTTAAATGATGATCTTTGAAATTTTTCATCTGAAATAGTTTCAGACAAAGATCAAGATTATGATCCTGTTGTTTTTCAAAGAGAAATAAAGAAAAGAATTTTTCACCTAGTAATTTAGTAAGGGATCCAATGTTTGCCAGTGGGGTGCTGTTACATGTGAAACAATTAGCTCAAGGGAGAGGGGACTTTTCACATGTGCCAATTTCCATGGTATAAATAATCCTACCATGACCAATTTCAGGCTACCAACATGATAATAACAGGCTCTCAAAATTCCTGAAAATTTAGCCATCAGCTCTCTGAGCTAGAACAAGCCGCTCCTGGACACTACTGTAAATTCAGGATAATGTAGATTGCTCTTGGGAAAGGTATATAGATTAGGCATTCAGTATCTGTCTTGAGTTCTTCAGCATGTTCCCCTAAAAGAGATGGAAATAAAAATAAACTTCAGGAGGAAAATTTTCTATTTTTAATACATGGAACAAAATGGAGTTTATCTTTGATTTCATATCCACAGAAGTGCCCTTTTTCACTAGCAGAGAATAGCTGTTGTTGTCTTTGCTACTACAGTTTTCCATGGTCTATAGAATATTTCCTTTTTATAATTTATTAATAGAATTGAATGTCCTTTAAAAGGTCTTTAAATTTTGCTTCCTCTTCTTTGAAACAAATGTTTTCAGGGAAAATGTTCTCTTCTGGCTTGACTTATTTGAGAGCTTTAAGATGATGCAAAGTTACATAGAACCCAGTTTATGTAATCTGCTTTCTTTCTCATTTAAGTTTTCAGACTCAATTTCCAACTCATTTCAGCTTTTGTTTTTAAGTCTACAACAAAAGATTATTTTTTTTCTTGACTCATATAAATATATCCTGTGAATAGTGTTGTCTGCAGCATCATTTTTCACTCAAGATAAGCTCTGTTTTTTCTTTCTAGATTATGTGCTATGATGTGAAATGGAAAAGATAGTTACCTGTCAAGAAATGAGTTCATCAGTAACTTGTAACGAATCTGAAAATGTGTATTAGGTATTTGTAAAAGTTATCTGAGCTGACTGACAAGTTGAAGAAGTTACATATAACTGCCTCAAGACACACCATTTAATCATAAGGATCATTCTACCCTGCTTTTAGTAATTTTTTTTACACCATAAAATGAAAGGTTATAGTTCTGTACTAGTTGTCATATAAATATTTTTTGGTTTTAAATATATTAACTTTAGCATTAGGAGAAATATCTATTGTAGATGATGGGTTGATGGGTGCAGCAAACCACCATGGCACGTGTATACCTATGTAACAAACCTGCACGTTCTGCATATGTACCCCAGAATTTAAAGTATTATATATATGTACACATACATATATATAAACATACATATATACACACACACATATACACATATATATACACACACATATATATAGACTTGACTCTCAGTATGGGATATTGAAATGCAATATTAAATTACCAGCTCTACCACTTACCTTCTCTGATTTTCAGTATTTTTACCCATAAGTTTTCTTTTCCATAAAAGGAACCTTTGTTTTTAAAACGCCAATTTTTTTTTTTGTTTAAGTCAAATTGGAGTACAAGACGAAAAGGGGGCAATCCCACCTACAAATTTTTAAACTATAAGCAGAGCTGCCTGATGGAAATATAATGCAGATCACAACTGCAAGTAATATTTGTAGTAGTATGTTTTCTTAAGCTACATCCAAAGGTAAAGACAGGTAAAATTAATTTTAGTAATACATTTATTGAACATAATATGTCGAAAATATTATTTGAGCATGTAATCAATATAAACATACTGAGATCATTTACATTCTTTTCACACAAAATATTTGAATTCTAGTATGTATTCTACACTAATGGCATGTCTCAACTTGGACTAGCCACCTTTCAAGGGCTCGACCTAATGCCTAATGGCTATCATATTGGACAGCACAACTCTACAACACTATAGAATATCTTTAATGCTGATCTTACAGTGTAAATATCAAATTTACATGTTCGTAGAAAATGATTTGAGTTTTCCAATAACTTTAGCTCTCAATTTTATTCATACTTTTAGTCCCAATCTTACTGTTAGTAGCTGAACCCAATTAATTTGTTGCATTTTCCCCATTTGATTTCTGAAAGGCTCTTCAGAAGTTCTGTAGAAAGATGGGGACCCCTGTAGACATAAATGTTATCTTTGCACTTATTAAAACACCCAATTTTAAGCAGAGAATACTGTATACATATGGCACTTATTAAAATCAGAGAAGGCTTGGTAGGACAAAATCGTACACATAAGCATTTCTGTTACTGTTCTGTAAATCCTTCACACCTGATCTTAAAATAAGAATCAGTTTTACTTAAACTAAAATCAGGCAAATGCTTTTCATAGAAACTTAAGTGTGAAAGTCACCCCCTTTGAATAGGAAATAATTAGATTTAAGTCTGTTGGCTTCGCCTATGGAATTTTACACCCTCCATTTGCAGTCTGAACATATAAACAGATCATCTGCACTTCGCGTCTGGGTAGCTGTGGGACTTCTCTGACCTTGACCTTGGGCAGGCTGTAGCTTGCCGACCCCCGCAACCCCGCCACAGGAGATCTAAAGTCCGTATCTCAGGCGCGACCATTCGTCATTTCCTGCTGGACATTCTGCATGCCAAGGAGAGCTCTTCCACCCTCTAAACTGGGTAATAGAGAGGTGTGGCTGTGGTGGCTGTGGGAAGTCCCTCCCTCTTAATATGCCATCCCTGGGCAGTGGAGGCAAAGAGCCTTTTCAACCAACATGTCTCCAGACCAGCACCAGAAAACCTTGTTGAGTCTATTCAGGATTGGTGGCTGATGAGGTTCTGAGGAAATCTTTCTGGAATTTGTCCCCCGCTGAACCAACCCGCCCCAAAAGTGCCCTCCCTCTCTGGTTCTGGAGTCCCTAGGGTTGCCTCATGCTGCTTCCGGTCTGAGCTCTCTGCATGGTAGACAGAGAAAGCTTTTGCTCCTGACTTCTCACTCACCTTAATTGATTTGTTTACCTTGCATTATTTTCCAGTGACTTGCACAAATACTACTTTCATCAAACTGACTACACTTCAGCTTATTAATCATAATAAGTTATTATGCAGTGATTGGATTGGTAAAATACTTCTCTCAGAATAAGGCAGCAGATATTTAAAAATTTCTAGGTTTTAATTATTATGGGTACATAAATCGGTGTGGATATTTATTGGGTACATGTGATGTTTTGATGTAGGCATACAAGGTGTAGTAATCACATTGGGGTCATTGTGGTATCCATCGCCTCCAGCATCTATCATTTCATTGTGAGGAACATTCCAATTCCACTCTTTTACTTATTTTAAAACTTACAATAAATTGTTGTTGACTATAGTCACCCTGTCGTTTTAGCTATCAAAACTAGATCTTATCCTAACTGTATTTTTGCACTTATTAACCATTCCCACTCCCCCACCCCCCATCCCAAGCTGCTGGTAATCATCATTCTACTCTGTCTCCATGAGTTCAATTGTTTTAATTTTTAGCTCCCACAAATGAACGAGAATGTGATATTTGTTTTTCTGTGCCTGGCTTGTTTCACATAACATAATGTCATCCAGTTCCATCCATGTTGTTGCATATGCAAAGATGTCATTCTGTTTTGTGGCTGAATATTATTTCATTGGGTATATACCACATTTTCTCTATCCATTCATCCATTAATGGACACTAAGGTTGATTCCAAATCTTTGCTATTGTGAATAGTACTCAGCAAATATGGGAATGCAGATAGCTCTTTGATATACTGATTTCCTTTCTTTTGAGTGTACCTGGCAGTGGGATTGCTGGATAATAAGGTGGTACTATTTTTAGTTTTTTGAGGCAACTCCACACTGTTCTCCATAGTCATCATATTAATTTACATTTCCACCAGCAGTGTACAAGGGTTCCCTTTTCTTTACACCCATGCCACCATTAGTTTTACCTGTCTTTTGGATAAAAACCATTTTAACTGGAGTGAGATGATGTCACATGGTAGTTTTGATTTGCATTTCTCTGATGATTATTGATGTTGAGCACCTTTTCATATACTTGTTTGCCATTCATGTGTCTTCTTTTGAGAAATGTCTATTCAGACCATTTGCCCATTTTACAATGGGATTATTTCACTTTTTCCTATTGAGTTGTTTGAGCTCTTTATATATTCTAGTTATTAATCCCTTGTCAGATGGGTAGTTTGCAGAAATTTTGCCCATGCTGTGGGTTGTCTCTTCACATTGTTGACTATTTCCTTTGCTCTCCATCCCATTTGTCCATTTGCTTTGGTAAGGCAGCAGCTTTAAATCTAGGGATCATGGGCCACTTCTTTCCCTGTCCTCCCTTGTGCATACTGTAACTCCTCTGCCCCAACCCATTGATATGTGATTGTATTTGTGTATAAAAACATTTATACACAACTTTCATCTTATTTTTCATGTCTGTGATCCAGAAAAGATGAACCATTGGACTCTTGCTCTGCCCATGTCCTTCCACTGCGAAGTTTTCCATACCCCATAGAATCCCTGCACCACTACAGCTAGTGGTCCAGGCAGGCAGCTGCTGCTGCTGCTCCTCCTCTTCTTCTTCCTCCTCCTCCTCATCCTGTTTCTCTTTCTCCTCGTCTTCCTCTTGCCTCCTTAGAATCTGGTGAGAATCTGATGGTCCTTTCTTTTACTTATGCCCCATCCCTTTATTTGACCTCTGAATTAACCACTGTAATGCCGTACTTGTATTATTTTACCACTAAATAGCACAAGTAAGTAAATTGCAAATTGTAGTTTTAGTTTGTTTTTTGGCTCATTTATCTTGAATGACTCCAGTTCCTTCTCTTAATTTTCAAAGTATTTTCTTCAACATGAAAAATTAATGGAGTACTTAGATGATTAGGGGTGTGGTGAGGGTGTTGTGAAATCAATCAAATAATAGGATGTTGCAACTTTACATAATTAGATGTCATTTTCCCTTTACCCTGATCTTTTCTCAGCGTCTAACCTTAACCCCACTCCCTCTATTTACAGACTCCAGTTACTGAAAACAGTGGGTCTCCTTTTGGCTCCCAGAATGAATTATTTTCAGAGCCTTGTTTCCTTCTCAATAAAACAGAAATCTTAACACCTAACTTAGGAGTGGCTTTAGGATTAAATGATGTAGTGTTTGGAATTCATCACCTTACAGAGAATGTGGAGAATAGTGGGTTTTCCATGTTTTTTAAAAGGGAGCCCTTCCAGCATTCTGTTTGTAGTCTCATTGACTCTGGGGACATCAGTCTTCTCCCGGTGGTCCACTGTTCCTGTCCAGATGCTTTGTTGCAGTTGAGCCCACAGCTAGCCACATTCACTTGATTGGGGGGGTAGTTTGGAACAGAGATGGAGAGAGGAGCTGAGCACCAAACAGTATGGGGCAGGAAGAGCAGGGACTTTGATATCAAACAAATGCCGGCACAAATCCTCTCTCCACTAATTATTACTTAGCTCTGTGTTCAAAAAGACTCAGCCTTCTCATCTGTAAGTATGGGGGTAATAATACCCACTTACATGGATGAGTGCCAGAGTATATAAAAGCACTACTGTAATGACTGGTACTTACTAACTGTGCAACCCATGTGTTAATTCCTTTCCCTGTGATATGTTCCTTCCCCTCTTAAGAAAACATTTCAGTTGTCTGATGATAGTGCAGGTCTCTAGACCGTCCCTTTCCCTCCAGAGTTGGACTCGTGGACCATTTGAATCTTAAGAGCCTGGAGCCTCATTCTTACCTGAAAAATGCCAGCTGCATCACCACCAGTAGGGGGTCTTAGATTTGAAAGCCACATCAGACCTGAAGCAAGTGTTTGGCTTTGGTGAATCTTAGAAAATATTTCCAGTACCTTATTTCTGAGGTCTAGATATGAGAATCATGTATCCTTTTGGAGTAAATCTGCCTCTCTTTCTGAGAAGGCTTGAGAAGCTTAGATTCTCAGAAAAGGAGGGAAAGGCGCAACATGAAGTTACATGGCTTTATCTCACAAGTACCAGACTTCTGAAGTGTTTATGAAAAGCAAAAATGCCACCTTATGACAATCAAGGCCAGATGAAAATTCCTGAAGTGTTAAAATTCCCCTGGATTCAGTTATTACCAGAGGATTATTGATTAAATGCACAGCCAGTTGAAACTCAAGACCTTTATGCACAGCCAGATCCTGCACTTTGGGTTTAGTTTAGTTAGAACCTGGAGATGTGGAAAATGAAGACTAGCTACCCGGCCAGCAGGTTTCTCCCCCAGTTACTCCTCTTACCAGGAGGCCCCAGGCCTTAGCCAGTAGGGAGTTGAACCACCTTTTTAGTTCTTCCCAGAACCACATCCTCTGAGGCTAACAGCTTTCATGACACCTTCAATTCCTGCCAGCGGTGAGTGGGTCATTTCTGGGAATGCTGCTTTGGGGGTGGCTCTCAGGATCCCTAAGTGGCACCCACTTCGTGTCCACAGGAGGTGTGGGTTTTATTGGCTGTGATGCCAAAGAGGTCCTTACCTGCAGGGACCAGCCTGGGTGGCAGCCAACCAAGCTTCCTTGGAATGTTTTCCAGTCCTGGAGAGAAAGGCTGCAGTTGAGTCTCCATAGCTCTAACCACTTCTGCTGAGGTGCTTCTTTGTCTGAAGTGATTCCTGTGCCTGGGACAGAGACCACACACCCATTTCATAGATGTCACATGCTGTCAGGTGTGGCCCAGATGGTCACCTCAGTGTCCAAGATTTTATGAACTTGGCTTTCAGGAAGGCCACATGATGTACGGGTAATGAGCTTGACCTCTAGAGCCAGACTTCTGCATTTGAATCCTGGCTTGGCTGTTTGCTAAGGCACATACCCTTCAAGAATATTTTCTTCTCTGTGCCTGTTTCCTCATCTTTAAAAGGGGATAATAATAGTACCTGCCTCAAAGCTGTTGTGAGGATAAAGTGCTTAGCACACAGTAAGCAGTTGATAAGTATTAATTGCTATAATTACTATGTATTATGTGGGTAGGTTGGCCTGATGGTGATTTGCAAATTTAAGAAAGGGTTTCAAGCTTCTCCCTGAACAGCCATCCTTGATATTTTCTCCGTTTTTTCTTTTTTTTTTTTTTAAGTATCTACTGTTTTCATCTTTTCTTTGGCTCACCCACCAATCACCTGCCTGAGATTAAAGAATGTGCAGTTGGAATCAGAAACCAACGGGTTTTGGCCTCCTACTGCCTTGTGAGCTTAAACAAGTCACTGAACCTCTGAGCAGAAGTGGAGAATTTGGGGTGACTTAGGGCTGCCAGGTATCTTGTAAAGCTGGAGTACCCATGCATCCTGTTACCCTGGGATAATGAAACAGAGCACACATTAGGACTACCTGGTGATTCTTAGCTGGAAGCTAAGACTTACCTGATTGTATCTGTGAATGAAAAAACAAGGTGATTTTTATCCTTTTGCCCTCCTTCCCTCCCTTACAGCAAGATGTGTAGTAGGGAAAGCACCTGAGTAGGAATCGGGAGACTTGGGTTCTATTAAGTGAGGTACTTACTATGTGTACAGTACCCAGCACAGAGTAAGAGCCAAAAGGATCGAATTTCTCTGCTGCTTGATTCCACTGTATTGGGCAACCCAGGGGGTTCATTCCCATTGTACTCAAAGTGTCCCTGTGTTACTGGAGTTGTGTAGTGAGCAGGGCTGTACTATTTTGTACAGTAGTCCTGACTTGACCCATCCATTCCCTGATGACCTCTGTTTCTCAGCTTCCAGTCTGTAAAATTAAAATATGGAGCTAAAATAAGCTACTAAATGTACTTTAGGTTTCTTAGAGCTTAAACATAATACACAGGCATATTCTTAGATACATACTTTCTCCTATCACCAGGTTCATTTTCTTCATAATACTTGATGCTGCCTTTTCAGATTTTGCTTGTCTTTTTTTGTCCTTTACATATTCATTGTTTCCAATACCCACCCTCTGCTGCTTGATCCCACTTCCAGAGCCCCAGAAAGTAAACTGCATGAGTTAGAGACCTTACCTGTGTGTTGGTCATTGGTGCTAGAATAGTGCTTGGAACATTTTAGGTGCTTAATAAATACAAATGCACACGGGCATGTATAACTCTGCATATAATGTAGCCACTTAATTTGTCTACAAACACTTAGATAGTTGGTTGATTATTCTTCCCCTTACCTACTCCCCACAGGAAAATACATACCACATAAATGAATGGAATTAAGAATGGTTATACTGGCTGTCTCAAAACTTAACCAAAGTAGCAGTGCCAGGGTTCTCACTTTGTGTGTGCACATAGTGTCAAGGGGCAGTAACTCCTGAAATCAGAGGAAACCCGCAGATTTGTGGGCTGAGGACTCTTGACCGTGATGACAGTGTGCCACATATCTGCAGTGTAAGTTGGAATCCACTTTGTTCTGTTTATATATGTAGTGGAGATGGGTGGTGGGAAGCAAACCATAACCCTTGGAATTCTGCTCACACATGCTATTGAAATTTCATATTACTTTCATTATTTGGCCACAAAAATGGACATAATCCTTGTTGGCTTTAACACACCTACTAGTACTGCTTTTGCTATCCATCTTGCAAAATATAAGACAAGGCCAGGCTTAAATTAAAATCCTCGGCTTCTTATCTCCTTCCCACAGGAAAGCAAATCTGTGTTGAAAACCGTAAAATTAAGAGGAGAGCAAGGATAGCATAATTTAGCAAAAATTCATGGCACCAGATTCTGAGCTGTATGACTGGAGGGATAGGTCAGACATTAAGAAGATGCTGCCTGCTAATGCAAGTTCCTTAAGGTGGTGCTCTGGAAAAAAGAATATATCCAGAAGATTTCCGCAGTGTTTACTCTTTATAAGTACCCTAAGAAAATACCTTTATAGATTGTTCGGCAATTATGCTTATTTATGAGAATTTCAAAATGAAACTAAAAGCTATTATTCTAAAGTATATTTGAAATCTATTCATTTTAACATTTGGGTGTTGAGATTTATGTTTCCATTTTAAAAAGAGTTTATAATAACCTCCTCCTATCCCCATGTCTACCCACCCCCACTTCTAGCATTCTAAATTCCATGTATTTAAGAAGCTTATTCTGTTATTTGGAAAACTGCATCATTAACACTTGAAAAGCATTAAAAGATTTGTTTAACCTTTTACACATTTATATGCATAGATGTTTGTGCTGAGGTGTGTAGAGAAAAATCGTGTGGCTTTGATAATGGCGCTCTATTTAATATATGCCAAGAGCTATATGAGCTATGCAAGTTTTGCCATTAACGAAGAGCTGATAATTATAAAATAGCGAAAATCTAGTATGGAAATTGTATCATTTTCCAAAAAAAGTGTGATTTTTTTTCCTTTGCTTTTTTTTCCCCCCCCCTGTAAGTTTTTTTTTGGATGGAGGTTGTAATGATAGGGTATAAGGAGAATTACTAGGGTAATTATTTCTAATTTTCCTGAGGGGAGTCCTTCCCATTGGAGCCACATATTTTTTATGCCTAATTTGTAAAAAATATTAAGTTCAAAATTAGTGTACATCATGGGTAGAGCCACCATACACAAGTGTTTTGTGGGGGCCCTCTTAACCATTCAGATATGGACTTACATTTTAAGCAGTTCACATTGTGCAGTTTTAGGCACTTCCTCAAATTTTTAAAAAATATGAATATTTGCTTCAGGAGAAAACTGATTTCACATGCATTTTAGTCAATAATATTGTAAGATCTTACTAATTCAAACTAATTATGATGAAGACATGTCTGAACTAGTGAATTGAGCATAATGATCTGCTCAGTTTCTCTTAAATTCATGTTACCCGTTACTACAGTGTTTTCAAGTAGAAATTTTCCTGCAACTGCTTTAATTATTAGATTAGTTTAAAATCAGAAACAAACACCTTTAACAGGTATATAATTGCTTGGAGTCCCTTTTTATTTGGTGGAAGGGTTATTGGGTCTCTTTAAAATGATCCCCCTAGAGGAGTTGTTAATGGGTATAAAAATACAGTTAGATAGAAGGAATAAGTTGTAGTATGCACAGTAGAGAAATTGTAGCTAACAATAGATTATTAATAGCTAGAAGGGAAGAATTTTAATGTTCACAGAACAAAGAAAAGATAATGTTTGAGGTGATGGATATCCCAGTTATCCTAATTTGATCATTCTACCTTTTATAAGGATATCAGAATGTTACATATACCACAGAATTTCTATAGCTATGCCATATCAATAAAAATAAATAATAAATAAATAAGTGATTTTACTAATTAGGTTAAACCTACTTAAGTCTTCTTTATATTTTTTAATTACTTAGTAAGCACTTTTGGGTTGGGGAGGAACAACCTTAACTTTGTAACCAAAGTGATCACAGATTTCAAATTGATGAAGTCCAATTAGATAACTTGAATTAAAATGTGTGACTGTTGACTTCCAAATTAACAATAAAATGTTTGCAAACAAGTATAAGACATATAAAATGTGTTAAAATATACAATTTTAACAATTAAAAATATTATTAAAGCAGTATTTCAGTTGGACATGGTGGCTCATGCCTGTAATCCCAGCACTTTGGGAGGCCAAAGTGGATGGATCACGAAGTCAGGAGTTCAAAACCAGCCTGGCCAACATAGTGAAACCCTGTCTCTACTAAAATCACAAAAAGAAATTAGCTGAGTGTGGTGGCGGATGCCTGTAGTCCCAGCTACTTTGGAGGCTGAGGCAGGAGAATCACTTGAACCCGGAAGGCAGAGGTTGCAGTGAGCTGAGATTGCGCCACTGCACTCCAGCTTGGGCGACACAGTGAAACTCCATCTCAAAAAAAAAAAAAAAAAAAAAAAAAGGCAGTATTTCATGTTATGCAGTTCAACTCAAGATTGGAAATTCCTTTTTATCAATTAATATTTATGGAAACTAGAGAAACAGAAGATGAACTGAGGAGGACTAAAGCAGAATGGCTAGTCGTGTTTGATTGACAAAGCTGTAAAACTTGAAAGAATGGTGTAACATGGTTCTTAAAGATGTACAACGATAGAATTATGAATTCTATAAGCTGAGGGGATATCAGTATAGGAAATTTATATTTATTGGGTTTAAAAATTTGTCCTTCAAATTGGCAATATTTATTCACTTATTTGCTCATTGAACAGTTTTTTACTTTTTGTGCTAGACATATGTAATGAATACAAATGTTGTAAAACATTCGTAAATTTTGCTCTGATTCGCTCTTTATTGACTTAACTTGAGAAAATAATCTAAAAGAGAGGGTAAATAGATGTGTACCGAAATTCATGCCATATGGAAGAGTAGTGATCAACCTAAATCTCTGAAGAGGCACTGGTGAAATAACTGATAACTCATGAATATCAGTGACATATTCATATATTTGAGAAGTATTTACCATGGAAAAATTGAGAAAAATTCTAAAAGAGACAATTCCACTTGTCCAGGTCTGAAGGTGATTCTTGGGTTATGTCGATGACTGGTTACAGCTGCTATGTGATTTTTTTTCTTTGGGAGAAAAGACTGGAGCTGAGCATCCATATTAACTGTTGACCTTGTGGTTACTTTGCAGTCAAATAAAGTACCCGTGGTGCAGCCATCCCATGCAGTCCATCCTCTCACCCCCCTCATCACTTACAGTGACGAGCACTTTTCTCCAGGATCACACCCGTCACACATCCCATCAGATGTCAACTCCAAACAAGGTGAGAGTCCCTGTCTTTCCCAGCCTTTTTTGCTAAATGAAGAGCCAAGTCTCATCAGCCTGCGTGACCCTCCGGACGCCGGTGCTGCATATCACTGGGTGGATCAGAATACGTTTTTACAAGACAAGAGTAATTCATTTGATAGCAATTCTTTAGAAACACACAAGAATTTGTTACATGTATTATTCATTATTAAAAAGCAGAAGAAAAGCATAGCAGGGCCACAGGTGACAGCTTTGAAAATCTTTCACTCACTATGTAAACCAATAGATTGTGCAAATATACTAAAAATTCAGTACTCTACAATATTCATTTATTTCAGCATGTACAACATGTTGATGCTGGTAATTTTAAAATAGGAATGGGGAAAGTAGGAGATTTTTACTTCAGATGTTATTCTTTTGAATCTCTTTTGGTTATTCCATTATATCCCGATGGTGTTTCATCTTTTGTTATTTACCAGCACTAGGTTACATATTCTAAATAATCACTGATGTATAAAATCTCTATTTAAAGTCCAAGAATCATGAATCTTATTTTATGCCTCTGTATTAATATTTGCTTCTACTTTGTTTATAGAAAAAAATATATAGTACAAGAGGTCTGAAAAATTAAAACATCCTGTTTCTGCCTGATGTGTGCGAGTACGAGTTGGGAATAGGACGGAGAGCTCTGGTCCACCAAGCCTTCTGGTCCCATCACTCAGGGCAAACCTCAAGGGTGGATTTGCTCTCAGGGTAGCTCGTTTCTCTTTGCATGCACATGCACACTTGGACTTCATCAGGGTCTTTGAAAGTTCAAAATAAAAGATTTTTAAAAAAGTGAAGGCAGAGAATGTAAAGGGGTAAAATTTGTCCCTGCCTACATTTTACCCTTTTGTCCATCCCTTTCTAAGACTTACAATGGATAATAAAATTTAATGACTGTGTGAAAAAGAGTGGCATAGAGGCTGGGTGCTCTTTCCACTACTGGTGAACACTTCTAGATTAAATACTTAACACTTTCATCTCCCTTCATTGTTAAAACAGAATGCTTATTTGAGGACTTAGTTACTAGTGCACTAGACTTGAGTAGTCTGAGTACTTTGAAAAGGTGAGAATCACTTATACATACATTTCCAGATTTGCCTCTGTTTTATTTTTTATCCTCAGTCCTTCCTCCACCCTGCTTCCTTTAATCAAGAGCCTCCAAAAAATTAGGAATGTCCAAGAGTCAGGTCTATGGCTGTATAGTGAGAAAGGGAATTAAGATAGGGGTCTCAGGAAGCAGGCTGAGTTTGAGAGGGAGGACCCGTCTTGGTCGTGGTCATGGTGAATTTGAAGTGTCTGTGAGATACCCAAGGGGAGACAGGAGGTAGGCCACTGAAACGTGTGGGTCTCCGACCAGCGTCCGAGCAGGGTGTGTACGTCTGGGAACCTATTTAGTTGTTAATTATTTCTTTATTTAACAATTAAATAGTGCTTACCCTGTCCTAGGTCCTGTTTGAAACTCTTTGAAACATTAACTTTTTAAAAAGAATAATAAATCAATCATAGTTCAGTAGTTTTTCTTTCAAGAATAATAGGACAGTTCAATTTTTTAAAAAAAGTTAAGTTTATAACTGGCTCTCAATTGCAGTTATAGTTTCTCTTCTGTTTCCATCTCTTACTGCCACCCTACCTTGTTTTGAGTAATTGTAAGTTATATCATTGCTTCTCAAACTTTTTTTAAACAAACTCTCCAAAACTACAGAGAAGGGACTACTGGTCATCACCAGAAGTTGTCTGCTTGCAGTTTCTTCGGTCTTTATTTTGTTCTAAAGATTGGTGTGATTTTTGTATTCTGGTCTGTGCACTATTTATGCTTGTTTTAATATAAAGATCCTGTTTTATCCCGGGCTTTGTGTTCCTTATTATCATGTACTTCTGGAGATATATAAACTCCACTTTGAAAAAAGCACTCACTTTCATGATACTGAGTTTGTATCATTCCAGTTGCGTACTTTTGTTGCGAAGAAAATAAGCTTTCTAGATCTCTTGCTTTTAATTCTTTTTCTCTCCTGCCTTTTGGGATATATCATGAGCTCAGCTGGTTAGTGCATGATGGTACTGAGGCCAGAGCTGCTGGTTTCAAAGATCGTAATAGACTACTAGTTAGCTGTATCTTTCCCCAACCCCTCCACCTCAGCCAGAAAAAAGCAACCAAAGAGTATCATATTCACATTTTAACCCTAGGTAGAACTATCGCGTAAATATAAAATGTTTGCCAGCCGAACCCGTTCTCACTGGTGGAAAAACAACTCCAGGTTAATTTCCTATTAGGGAGCACATTAGTTTTCACGTGTGTGTAAGGGAAAGTATGTTAATGCCAATTTTCTTATTATGAGTCTGGTAAAAATATCAAAAGTAAAGCACTTTTAGGAAATCCTAGGTTTATATGTCTGTTTTTATCTATGTGTTACCCATTTTATCCTTACAAATGACAACAAATACTTATACTTTTGCACCAGGCACTTTTCCGTAGTACATATATTAATGCATTTATTCTTCACAACAGTCCTATTTTGATTTTATAAAAAAGTAGCAATTAAATAATTTCCTCAAAAATACATAGCTAGTGAGCAGTATATCCATATAGTCTGACTTCAGTATTATTTCACCTATGTCTATAGAAGTTACCTATAAAAGTTTAAAAATCTTAAAGGCTATGCTGAGTATATCCTCCAGCACATAGTAAGTGTTCAATAAATACTAGTTGAATAAATGATGTGAAATGGGCTGGGCACAATGTGGTTCATGCTTGTAATCCTGGGTACTCAGGAGGCTGAAGCAAGGATCGCTTGAGGCCAGGAGTTTTGAGGCCAGCCTGGGCAACAGAGTGAGACCCCCCTCAGCTCTAAAAAAATTAAATAAATAAAAAACAAACTTAAAAAAAATGATGTGAAATATGTCTTCAGTGGCATAGTAGTTGGTGGAGAGACACACACTTCTGAGACTCTTTGGAAATAGGATTTTTAAAGGACGGTGACCTATTTAGAAAACCCAGATCCACTTTCTGCTCACATGATGTACGCTACATCATGTATTTGCATGCACATGCCAAATGATGGAGGATATTGACCCAGCATATGGAATGGGTCTGTTTTAACACTTCTGACTTCACTTGTTTGTTTGTTCAGTTGGTCAGAAATATTAACTGAGAGGCTTCTCTGCAGAAAACCATGGTTTGATACATAAATTGGTAAAATGTGATCTTTTTCTCCAAGCAGTATATAAGCTCATATAGGAAATCATTTGCACAGACTAATAAAACAAAATGAAGAGCATCCCAAGTACCACATTAAAAGTACAAATAAAAAACTTGTAGATTCAAAGGAAAAGATTTCTCGGAGCTGTAAGTTAGAGAAAATTGCCTATGAGAAGAACATTTGAAAGAAGAGTAGAATTTCTATAGATAACAGTCAAACGCCTAGCATAGGACCTGCCCTCTAGCTCCTTCCTTCTTCCTTCTAGCAGAAGAGTGAAACCCAACTAGTTGGCATTTTTTGTTCTGTTGAATCACTTCTGAACAGTATCACTACTGCTGTGTTCTAAGCATGTTTAGAACATGGAGTAGCATGGAAAGTAAGAGTTTAAGCTTAAAGACATATGACTGCAAGCAAGTTACCGCTCTCTGTCCCAGTGACAAAAGTTCAGGACAGAAAACAGATTCCTTAACAGTCACTTAGCCTCTCTAGACCTCAATTTCCATGCCTGTGAAATAGAGAAATTAAAGTAGATAATTCAGGGCCGGGCACAGTGGTTCATACCTGTAATCCCAGCACTTTGGGAGGACGAGGCAGGCGGATCACCTGAGGTCAGGAGTTCAAGATCAGCCTGGCCAACATGGCGAAGCCCCATCTCTACTAAAAATATAAAAATTAGTCAGGCGTGATGGCACACACCTATAGTGCTGGCTACTCGGGAGACTGAGGCAGGAGAATTGCTTGAACCTGGGAGGTGAAGGTTGTGGTGAGCTGAAATTGCACCACAGTACTCTAGCCTGGGTGACAGAGCGAGACTGTCTCAAAAATAAAATAAAATAAAATAAAGTGAATAATTCAGGTGGTCTGTGACCGCTACGATTTTCAAGTACAGAACATTGAAATTTTCACTAAGTTTCTAATGTTTTTCAGGGTTGGTCAAGTCGTATTGCTTTGATTTTGTTTCCCCCGCGCCTGAGCAATCCCCTTACAGACCCTGAGATCTGGGGTGGTATCTGGATCTCAGAGTTAAGGGGACAGCAAATTGAAAAACCACCTCAGTGATTCTGGTATGTCAAGAATCACCACTGCAAACTCCCCCACCCCCCAAAAATCCTAGGGTAAAAAATTTATGTTCCGCTGTAACCAAAAGAGTCGGTATTTCTAACAAAAACAATTTTTTTAAATAAAGGAGATTTGAGACCATTATTTTAAAAACAGCAAAACATGAGATGATTTAAGGTAAGCCCTCTCTTGAGAGATTAAAGAACTTTTTTTCCTTCCCACCTACTTTCTGTAAGAATTGAGAAATAGTTCATTCTAACTTCAAAGTTGAATTAACACCAACTTTCAAGACAGCACTTCTTGTCATTCCCAATTTGAAGGCTTTTAATATCTTTAAGATACAAATGAAATTCCTAGGCACTTTAAATAGTAAAAAGCAGAATATTTAAGAAACATCTTCCACGTACTTGTCTAATTCCACAGATTAGCCAGTATGTGATATTTACGGTCACTAAACATATAATCTGAGTGTTAAACCTTGGAATTTGTGCTTGTATATGGAAGTGGTCTTTTAAAGCCATCATTAGCTACGTGAAGACACATCTGTGGCTTTTTTCTGTTCTGAATCACTTTCCCCCAAAAACATTGAATCTAAGTTTTTATATTTTACATTTTATGCATTTGTCTTGTCATTTTTTTTCTTCCGTACGTAGGGTAAGGTATAAAGGGATGTCACTTGGGACTGGGATTACATATAATCTTTAGGTGGTTTTCACAGTTTCAGGGCAGTGTACTCCAGGGAGTGTGAGCTCAAGAACCAATTTGGTGGCACTCTCATTTTCTGTGGAATTCAGCTAATCCAGAACAGCTTGACCTTGCAGCCCAGAGGACTCAACTCGATGAAGAGCTTAGACAGAGACCAAATGAATCATATCAAGTGTGACCATTATGGGGCTGAAGATGATTCCTAATTAATCTTTGATCCTCTGAGGTGTCACATTTCCCAAATCTGTGTGTCCATAAGGGAACCAATAAAAATACAAAAATGGCAATTTACCTAATCCTTGAACACCATGGCAAGCCATCTACTTATGAAGGGCTGTCATTTTCCATTCTACAAAAAAAATCATTCTCATTCTATACAAAACAATTGTCTACCATTTTCTTAAATAATGTGAAATATTGAGGGCAAAATAAATAATTTAAAAGTCTATTTTGATGATTGTATTACTAGCAGCATCTTTACTCCTTTTGAGTTCCTTGGGATAATACTGTCTGAAGGCCCAGTTTTCCCAGATGTTGAAATCTTGAGAAAAGCTAACAAATTGACTCCTGTTCTTTGGCTCTGGTGAATAAATATTGTTTCATTCTGAACCTTAAGTTTGAACGGTATAAAACATGTTGTTGCGTTTCTGGTTAAATATCCTGTGAATGTACAAATAATACCTCTCTGTTCTGTTTAACAGGCATGTCCAGACATCCTCCAGCTCCTGATATCCCTACTTTTTATCCCCTGTCTCCGGGTGGTGTTGGACAGATCACCCCACCTCTTGGCTGGTAAGAACCTTGCTGTACCCTTCAGCCAGGCATTTGAACACATGTTCCTCCACTTTGCATTCATGGAAATTAGATTTATGAATGGTAACACTTGAGGAGTTGAGAAAATTTCATATCAACAAGCAAGGTGCTAACTTTATTCATTTTTCATTTCAATTTAAAAGATTAAAAAACATACAGACTTTGAAATGGATTGATCTGATTGCTAATATGGGTAGAAAATGACTGTAGCATTTGCTTTGAAGCTTATAGTTTTATGGATTCCATTTGTGGCTTTGGGCATTTGCTATGCCTGTACAAAGTTAGTACTCAGTGTGGTTTTTCTTTTCTAGATTTTTTTAATGAACAACTTGTATTTTTCAAAAATGAATTTAGACACATTTAATATCTACCTTTGCTTGTAAGTGGGCAAGTAAGGTAAATGACAAAAATAACTAGAGAGAAATTCAACAATATAAGAGCATTTTGGGGATGTTAATGAAGTAAGCGTCCAATTTGAGTTCAGAGTAGTAAAAAACTGATTTGGGGGCCTCCTTTTCTTCTGAATATAAATGCTAATGCTCTTTATTTTGTTGTTTATTTCTAAAAATATGCTTACTGCTGCCTCCAAAATCTTATCAATTATGAAGGTGAAGGAAATATATTTTGGGAAGGAAGAATAACATAGTATAGCCTATTTTTATTATTTTATGATTAGCCCACAACGTTTCCTCCTCCCACTCCCATACTCTCTCCACTCTTCCCTCCCCAATTCTCACTCCATAGAAATAATGCTCAACTCTAGCAATTGTTTCTCTCTTTTTTTCCACTTGACTCTTTATGTCACAGCCCCCATGTCATTTTCCCCCATCTCCCTACCTGGACATCCTTGCATTAGCCTTCTTCAGCTAGGAAGGGTCATCCTGCCATGGACAGTCCAGCTTTCTCCCTTTCTCTCTCTCTCTCTCTCTCCCTAGCATTACATCTCTTAGTCAGTAACTGCTTGAATTTAATTGATTATGCATACACTTTCAAACCTAGGTCAATTATTCTGTCTGAACTTAGCGACTTAGGGGCAATAGTCCTGTGCTGAATTGTACCACTGGCAGCTGGAAATAAAGTCTATGTAAATGAAAAATGAGAGATGTAGAAAGAACACAGGGAAAAATGGACTTCTCAGGGTGGAGAGAAAATAATTCCAGTGAATTAGTCTTTTATTTCTTGACTTTAACATGTATATGGGGGAAAAGGTACAGTGTTTTTAAACTGTTTATTTTTATATAAATATACAATTTTATTTTCTTTCTTCCCTTGCCTGAAATTCTCAAATATTCAGATAAAGAAGTCACTCAGCTCCTTCTCTGAAGGGAATATTTCACTGTTCTCAGGGTTCTGTTATATTCAGTAAACATTTAAGTGCTTACTTTGTTCAAAGCATTAATGGGATTGGGAGAGGGGATGGGATAAAAGAGACATAATTCGTGGGCGGTTTGTTTCAAAATTGAGGGTGGGAGATTTCTTTGAAGGCAAATGACGCTTTGATTGGGTGGAGGGTGAGGAAGGGGAACGGTTACATATCTGAACCAATGCCGGGGTCTGTAATGCTTCCACAAGATTCTGTTTGAATATCTCCCTCTTCTCCCCTCATCCAACTCTTACTACTGGTTGGTAACTCGTGTTTTGTCATTGATGGGTTCCTTTCTTCTGTGACCTCAGGCAAGGTCAGCCTGTATATCCCATCACGGGTGGATTCAGGCAACCCTACCCATCCTCACTGTCAGTCGACACTTCCATGTCCAGGTAGGTGGAGGTGGAAACCGGGGCGCTCGAGGACAAGTTGCTCTTCTCGTGCTTGCATCCTGTGCGCCTCTGCTTGCCTTTTGGTTGGCTAGGAGGGTGCATACCTCAGCCATGTGTCTGTCTGTGCAGTGTGCCTGGCTCCCACACTAGGTGTCAGAGAGAGTCCCGGGTAGGAGCTCTGTGCTATGCCCTGGCTGGATCAGCCACACCATCGGGGGATGGACTCAGCCTCCCTGGAAAGCGTTGCCTCCAAATGAATTCATGGCCGCCTGACTGTGGGATGGAAACTGTCCGGAAAGCGGACATTAGAAGGAAGAGTTTGTTTGATTCAAAATATGCCGGGGGTGGGGTAAGGGAGGAGGATAAAACTGGTTTGGTCTCAGCTCTATAATTTGCTTCCTTTGTGGAAAGTTGTATCAGTTTGATTCGGCAGTGTTTGAAAATGCCCAGATAGTCTAGAGTCTTCCTGGACGGAGGCTGTCAGAGGAGACAGAACAGTGCGGGCAGGCTGGCAGGCCATACAGGGTGTGCGTCCTAGTGTGTGAATCAGGCCCTGTGTGGACATGGTCGTGCCAGCGGAGCTCGGGAGGCCTGCCGCGCCGCACCGAGAAGCTGCTGTGTATGATGCTTTTGCTTCTGGAGAGGATGGCTCTGTGCCCTGTGCTTGATGTACACACACATTTGGGGTGCATCATCTGTGTGTTCGATGTGGCTTTGTCAAGGGAGCTAGCATTATTGTGCCGGAAGTCAAACTGGTGGGTTATTAACTGGTTGTGAATATGTCTTTTTTATATGGGTATAGTTTTCAAAGTTTCTGTGGTGAATTACAGTTTCAAAAAAAATTTTTTTTCAGTGAGTTGTAAATGTAGCTGATTGTGGGAGGAGGTGGAATTAATATCCTTCCCCTTAAAACATATTTTTATACTTTTTAACATCGTAAGAACTATCTGATGATAGAATTCTCACAGGCAAATAACTAGCATCATGTATTTTTGCAAGTAATACATTTAGCAAAGCCTCATTATTTGGTCAAATATTTGTATTTTTACCATGCTTTCTTCATATTTTAAAATTTGTTTTTGAAAAATATATATTCTAGCAGAGTTCCTTTCAAGAAGAGGAAATTAATTGTATAGGCTATGATGAAAGACCCGAGAATGTTGTTGTTGCTAAATTAAATGTTTACTTTAAAACAGTTTGAAAAGCAAAAATTTCTAAAACATATCCAAATTTATCTAGAGAGCTTATTGAAAGTACTGTCTTTATTTTGTTTTTCTTGCATGGCAGTTTTCCCTCCTTTGTGTTGGCTGGTGGTGGATATTTTAAGATTTTTTTTAATGCCGTCCAAGCGTACTTGGGGAAAAAGCCTTTGGCAAGTGTAGTTTTTAACCTTGATGCAAAACTTTATCCTCCCTTTAAATTCTTCTCCTTGTTTCTCTTACCAGTTTTCCATAAGATGAGATCTCTGAAACATTAGTGTATTTCTGCACAGAAAATCATTTTGGATGATGTTAATGGAAACCTTATTAAATGGGAGATTGATTCCTATCCGTTTTCTCAGTTGTTCCCTCCTAATATGGATGAGAAAGCCAATAATATGAGAAAATTCGCATTGCGATGGTTTGCTTAGGAATATAGGCAGAGATTTTAAAACACGATGTCTTTTGCCTTCATTTAAAAAGCATTTAAAAAGCTAAGTCTTAAATAAAGTGTTATATTTCCAATAATTACTTTTAGTGAAATTCCTATTTCAAAATTGCTTTGCAAGAAAAATGATTCACTTTTTTTTTTAATCTCATGGCCTACAGCCCTCCTAGGAAAAATGTCAGATTCTACTATTAGTTTGAAAAAACTACAGGAAATAATTATAAATACTTCCACCCGAATATAGAAAGGAAAAAAAAAATTATCAGCCCACTCTATAGTTAATGTTTCTGTGCATAAAGATGTGTTTTTATTCTTAGCCAGTAGCAGTTAGTGGATTGCTTTGAAATTCCATCTAGCTTTTGCTGCAGCAGCCAGTAGTACATTGTTTTCTTCTCTTTCCTTCTTTTAGGTTTTCTCATCATATGATTCCCGGTCCTCCTGGTCCCCACACAACTGGCATCCCTCATCCAGCTATTGTAACACCTCAGGTCAAACAGGAACATCCCCACACTGACAGTGACCTAATGCACGTGTAAGTATCCACCCGGGCTCTGCTGTGGTTGCCTGAGGATACTGAAGATTTCTACACTGTTGCTCCTTTGCAACAGTGATCCTTCACCCCTTTCTGTTACTGTGAAACTCAGTGCACCTCTGCCTTGAAAGCTCTGTCCCTGAGGACATTAAGCAGCCTCATTCCTACTGTGCTGATTTTGATTCTGAGGTTGCAAAGGAGTGCAGACCTTAAAAGATCATGGGAACCTCAACAAAATGGAAGAATCTTCAGAACATGGGCATTCAAGACTCTTGAGCTGTTTAGCCATTTACCACTGAATTTTCATTTGGTTCAGATTATTGGGGAGAACCTGTTCCTACCTGAGTGAAGTAGATTGGAGGGTTTAATGCACTTTCTTCTGGAAGAGGAAAGTGGCTCCAAGCTTCAATAGCACAGAATTCAAGGGAAAGGAACAAATAAAGCCCAAGATTCCCTGTTGGGCCAGGGTTGTCTCAGACTGTGAGTGCAGGGCTAAATTAATTTACTCTGAAGAGATTAGTAATTGAGCTTCTTAATCTAGGTTTTGTGAATGGGAGGGTGGGGATGGGAGGCAGCATGTGATTGTCCATAAAGCCCTTGCAAATGTATGCAAAGGCAACATGTATTTGTTTGGGGGAAAAGGTCCAAAGATTTAGTAGCTTCTTGAAGTGGTCCTTAACCCCCTGCAAAAGTTAAGAGCCTCTATTCTGAAAGAGGAATGATCACCTGTGCTGTGTGTTCAGCTTCTTCTGAGGGGACCAGAGAACTCAGCCTCAGAGCCCACCTGGAGCATCTTCACAATGCCAAGTCCATTTCTACTTGGTGTTCATAGTTCTCTAATGACAGGTCCACTTTCTCAAACCAAAAGGTTTTATTCTCAGTCACTGAGTAGATAGGAAGCCCTATTGGATGGGTTGTTTGCCTCCCAGTGTTTCATCAGATGAGTCAAGAGCAACTCTTCCAAGTTGGTGGTGTTCTGAGGCAATAGGGTTGTCCCCATCCTGAGTGCAGCCATGTGAGCAGGTGCTCTGCTTCTCTCCTCCTCCATCCCTTCCTCATTCCTTCCACCCCTTTCCCTAACCACCACCACCTTTTAGGAAGCCTCAGCATGAACAGAGAAAGGAGCAGGAGCCAAAAAGACCTCACATTAAGAAGCCTCTGAATGCTTTTATGTTATACATGAAAGAAATGAGAGCGAATGTCGTCGCTGAGTGTACTCTAAAAGAAAGTGCAGCTATCAACCAGATTCTCGGCAGAAGGGTAAGTAGTGGAATCATGTATAAATGTTTATGGTAGCCATGGAACTGCTTCATGAAAATCTGCCCCAATTTAATCACATATCAGGTGGTCATAGAATGTGTTTGCACTTCAAGATATGATATGATGCATTTTAAACAATTTTGATAACTGTTTTTACTGTTACTGTTTTTTAAAACAGTGGTATGATCATGGTTCACTGCAGCCTTGACCTCCTGGGCTCAAGTGATCCTTCCACCTCAGCCTCCCGAATAGCTGGGACTATAGTCGTTGTGCCACCATGCCTGGCTAATTTTTTTTTTTTTCCAATTTAAAACTTTTCATTAAAAAGTAAACTTTAATGTTGAAAATGCAACTTGGGGAGGGCAGGAAGATCACACACAAGGCTGTCAACTTCACACTTGGAGGGTTGCACAGTGGTCGGGCAGAGGCGCTCCTCACTTCCCAGACGGGGCGGCAGCTGTGCAGAGGTGCCCCTCACTTCCCAGACAGGGCGGCGGCCGGGCAGAGGCGCTCCTCACTTCCCAGACAGGGCAGCGGCCGGCCGGACAGAGGCGCCCCTCACTTCCCAGACAGGGCGGCGGCCGGGCAGAGGCGCTCCTCACTTCCCAGACAGGGCGGCGGCCGGCCGGACAGAGGCGCCCCTCACTTCCCAGACAGGGCGGCGGCCGGGCAGAGGCGCTCCTCACTTCCCAGACAGGGCGGCGGCCGGCCGGACAGAGGCGCCCCTCACTTCCCAGACAGGGCGGCGGCCGGGCAGAGGCGCTCCTCACTTCCCAGACAGGGCGGCGGCCGGCCGGACAGAGGCGCCCCTCACTTCCCAGACAGGGCGGCGGCCGGGCAGAGGCGCTCCTCACTTCCCAGACAGGGCGGCGGCCGGCCGGACAGAGGCGCCCCTCACTTCCCAGACAGGGCGGCGGCCGGGCAGAGGCGCTCCTCACTTCCCAGACAGGGCGGCGGCCGGCCGGACAGAGGCGCCCCTCACTTCCCAGACAGGGCGGCGGCCGGGCAGAGGCGCTCCTCACTTCCCAGACAGGGCGGCGGCCGGCCGGACAGAGGCGCCCCTCACTTCCCAGACAGGGCGGCGGCCGGCCGGAGGCGCTCCTCACTTCCCAGACAGGGCGGCGGCCGGCCGGACAGAGGCGCCCCTCACTTCCCAGACAGGGCGGCGGCCGGCCGGACAGAGGCGCCCCTCACTTCCCAGACAGGGCGGCGGCCGGCCGGACAGAGGCGCCCCTCACTTCCCAGACAGGGCGGCGGCCGGCCGGACAGAGGCGCCCCTCACTTCCCAGACAGGGCGGCGGCCGGCCGGACAGAGGCGCCCCTCACTTCCCAGACAGGGCGGCGGCCGGCCGGACAGAGGCGCCCCTCACTTCCCAGACAGGGCGGCGGCCGGCCGGACAGAGGCGCCCCTCACTTCCCAGACAGGGCGGCGGCCGGCCGGACAGAGGCGCCCCTCACTTCCCAGACAGGGCGGCGGCCGGCCGGACAGAGGCGCCCCTCACTTCCCAGACAGGGCGGCGGCCGGCCGGACAGAGGCGCCCCTCACTTCCCAGACAGGGCGGCGGCCGGGCAGAGGCGCCCCTCACTTCCCAGACAGGGCAGCGGCCGGCCGGACAGAGGCGCCCCTCACTTCCCAGACAGGGCGGCGGCCGGCCGGACAGAGGCGCCCCTCACTTCCCAGACAGGGCGGCGGCCGGCCGGACAGAGGCGCCCCTCACTTCCCAGACAGGGCGGCGGCCGGCCGGACAGAGGCGCCCCTCACTTCCCAGACAGGGCGGCGGCCGGCCGGACAGAGGCGCCCCTCACTTCCCAGACAGGGCGGCGGCCGGCCGGACAGAGGCGCCCCTCACTTCCCAGACAGGGCGGCGGCCGGCCGGACAGAGGCGCCCCTCACTTCCCAGACAGGGCGGCGGCCGGCCGGACAGAGGCGCCCCTCACTTCCCAGACAGGGCGGCGGCCGGCCGGACAGAGGCGCCCCTCACTTCCCAGACAGGGCGGCGGCCGGCCGGACAGAGGCGCCCCTCACTTCCCAGACAGGGCGGCGGCCGGGCGGACAGAGGCGCCCCTCACTTCCCAGACAGGGCGGCGGCCGGCCGGACAGAGGCGCCCCTCACTTCCCAGACAGGGCGGCGGCCGGCCGGACAGAGGCGCCCCTCACTTCCCAGACAGGGCGGCGGCCGGCCGGACAGAGGCGCCCCTCACTTCCCAGACAGGGCGGCGGCCGGCCGGACAGAGGCGCCCCTCACTTCCCAGACAGGGCGGCGGCCGGCCGGACAGAGGCGCCCCTCACTTCCCAGACAGGGCGGCGGCCGGCCGGACAGAGGCGCCCCTCACTTCCCAGACAGGGCGGCGGCCGGCCGGACAGAGGCGCCCCTCACTTCCCAGACAGGGCGGCGGCCGGCCGGACAGAGGCGCCCCTCACTTCCCAGACAGGGCGGCGGCCGGCCGGACAGAGGCGCCCCTCACTTCCCAGACAGGGCGGCGGCCGGCCGGACAGAGGCGCCCCTCACTTCCCAGACAGGGCGGCGGCCGGCCGGACAGAGGCGCCCCTCACTTCCCAGACAGGGCGGCGGCCGGCCGGACAGAGGCGCCCCTCACTTCCCAGACAGGGCGGCGGCCGGCCGGACAGAGGCGCCCCTCACTTCCCAGACAGGGCGGCGGCCGGCCGGACAGAGGCGCCCCTCACTTCCCAGACAGGGCGGCGGCCGGCCGGACAGAGGCGCCCCTCACTTCCCAGACAGGGCGGCGGCCGGCCGGACAGAGGCGCCCCTCACTTCCCAGACAGGGCGGCGGCCGGCCGGACAGAGGCGCCCCTCACTTCCCAGACAGGGCGGCGGCCGGCCGGACAGAGGCGCCCCTCACTTCCCAGACAGGGCGGCGGCCGGCCGGACAGAGGCGCCCCTCACTTCCCAGACAGGGCGGCGGCCGGCCGGACAGAGGCGCCCCTCACTTCCCAGACAGGGCGGCGGCCGGCCGGACAGAGGCGCCCCTCACTTCCCAGACAGGGCGGCGGCCGGCCGGACAGAGGCGCCCCTCACTTCCCAGACAGGGCGGCGGCCGGCCGGACAGAGGCGCCCCTCACTTCCCAGACAGGGCGGCGGCCGGCCGGACAGAGGCGCCCCTCACTTCCCAGACAGGGCGGCGGCCGGCCGGACAGAGGCGCCCCTCACTTCCCAGACAGGGCGGCGGCCGGGCAGAGGCGCCCCTCAGTTCCCAGACAGGGCGGCGGCCGGGCAGAGGCGCTCCTCTCTTCCCAGTCGGTTGGGTGGTGGGGCAGAGGTACTCCTCTCTTACCAGTCAATTTGGGTGGCTGGGCAGAGGCGCTCCTCACTTCCCGGACAGGGCGGCCGGGCAGAGGTGCCCCTCATTTCCCAGACGGGGTGGCCAGGCAGAGGGGCTCCTCACTTGTCAGACGGGGCAGCGGCCAATGCCTGGCTAACTAAAAAAAATTTTTTGTAGAGATGTGGTATTGCTATGTTCCCAGGCTGGTCTCAAACTCCTGGGCTCAAGCAAACTTCCCACTTTTGGCCTCCCAAAGTGCTGGGTGAATAAGTGTGAGCCACTGTTCCTGGCCTTGTTATCATTCTTTTTTTTTTTTTTTTTTGAGATGAGTCTCGCTCTGTCACCCAGGTTGGAGTACAGTGGCATGATCCTGGCTTACTGCAGCCTCTATCTCCTAGCTTCAGGTGATTCTCCTGCCTCCGCTTCCCCGGTAGCTGGAATTACAGTTGCCTACCACCACACCTGGCTAATTTTTGTATTTTTTTTAGTAGAGACAGGGTTTCACACTGTTGGCCAGGTTGATCTTGAACTCCAGACCTCAAGTCGTCCACCTCCCTCGACCTCCTAAAGCCCCATTATCATTCTTTAAACAAATATTGATTATACTTTTGGGCCAGGCATGATGCCTGGAGATTAGGTAATAATTGCTGAATAAAACAGATGCAGCCACTGGGCACGGTGGCTCACACCTGTAATCTCAGCACTTTGGGAGGCCAAGGCAGGCAGATCACCTGAGGTCAGGAGTTCGAGACCAGCCTGGCTGACATGGTGAAACCCCGTTTCTACCAAAAATAAAAAAATTAGCTGAGTGTGTGGTGGTGGATGCCTGTAATCTCAGCTACTCAGGAGGCTGACGCAGGAGAATCACTTAAATCTGGGAGGCGGAGTTTGCAGTGAGCCGAGATTGTGCCACTTGCTCTCTAACCTGGGCAACAGACAGAGACTCTGTCTCAAAAAATTAAATAAATAAATATTCAACTAGAATTTACAGATATATAAATCACTGTTAGGGCCTGTATTAGCCAAAATAGATACAGCCCTTTCTGGAGCTTCAAGTTTTATGACAGAATACAGACATTAGATAAATAATTGCCAATAAATATATAATAAAAATTATGATAAATACTGTGAATGTAGGGAATCAGATTCAGTGAGAAAGAACAGTAGGGGCTTGGGCAGGCCCCTCTGAGGAAACTGTATTTAAGCTGAGATGTGAGAGCTAAGTAGAGATGAATGGGGAGAGGTAGATTCCCCCACAGGCAGATGGAGTAGCATGTGTGTGCCTCCTCTGAAGCAGGAAAGCACTTAGCCCTTTCAGAGAGCCTACAGCAAGGTCTTTGGGGGACCAGCCTGGCAAACAGAGGTGGCCACTCCTTCCAGGACAGAAGCAGAGCTCTTCTACCATGAGGTTTTATATGGAAGAATGTATATGATCCTGAGGAGTCTTGATTCTAGAAAGACTGTTCTCCAAATCTCAAAGTGTACACCTGCCGTTTCTGGGTTGCCCTTTTCTTTTCATTCATTCATTGACCAATGCTATGATGTTTTTCTGAGCACCTATTATGTACCAGGCAGCAGGCTACAACTAGGATAGACACTCTAAGATTGTTTATCCAGCTGTCAGCCAAAAGACATACATAGTCAGTCCTTCCAAGTACTTTGCATGGGATTGAAGTGATTTTAGTTAGATAGCCGAAGAGTGGTAGAGAGAGTTTGAATTTCTCTAATTTAAATTACATTTTCACCATAATCACAGTATCATTATAATTTTAGAAATGTTTCATTTTAATTTGTTGATGCTCTTCATATCTGTGTGGTAGCCTCTTAATTTGTGACCCTGCGTTTGTTTTTGCAACCTCTCAAGAAATTCATGATTGACAAATGAACATTCAGTTGTGTAGGATCTAACAACCCTTGTGAAACATAGAGGATCATGTGTTAGCTATTGTTGATGATAATTTTACCAGGTCTGTTCTGAACCTAATAAATTTGAACATTTATAAGAGAAAGCATTCAGGAGATTTCTAGTCCATGTGAACAGGAGGGAAGCAGGCCCTCTTACATTGTTGATTCCCATCAGATAGCCTCAAAATGCAGCTATTTCCAATCTGCAAGTCACCGGGGTTTCCAGGGGAGGATGCGGTAGTAGATTATAGCTTTTTTTGGTGTCCTGTGTACAATGCCCTATCTCCCTGTGGATTCTTAGACACTTAATAACAATAATTACAATGCTTTCCCAAGCCAGATCATGGCAGATGAGTGATTCCCATCATCTTGGAAGAACTCTGCCTTAAAAGCTGATGATCATTTTCCCTGACTCTTTAAAAGAAGAAATCAGAGGAAAAGAAGGGCTGATGTTTTTATTTCAGCTTGTATGCAACTCTTAGTTTTTTCTTTTTTGAGTTAAGGGCCGCCTGGCCTTCCAGTGGGAAGTACTTTCCTGCTCAAGAGAGTAGTATGCTTCCTATTCTTAATGCATATTTCCAACAATTGCTACTTTCCCAGCTCCCTTAACAATCCCCAGATCTGAGCATGTGTCCTAAAGGATGGTTCTTATTTGGGGTCTCTGTCTGTCTCTGATTTAGACACCTGTTTCTATTTATAGGCCTCTGAATCTTTGATTAAGATCAGGTTTTCTGTCCTTTCATAACTCCCCTCTGGCAGGGCAGCCCTTGCTAGCTCTTTAAAGTCTCTGGCATCAAAATCATGACGTTTTACACTGGGACAATTTGAGTTCTTAAAAATGGATCTTAAATCCATCCCAGAACATTTTATCTTTTGATTTTTTATTCATCTTTACTATATCTGTAAAATAGAAGTGTTCATGTGAATTAATCAAAGTTTTATTTTTAATCCACATTATAAATAATAATAGGACAAATTTTATTGTAAAATAAGGCTTTTCTCTTCAGACCTTCCTGGCTATTAAAGGAAATCCATTTATCACAAATTTGTCATGAGAATGTTTTATCTTGGAACTGTACAAGTTTATTCAAATTAAATGGGTATTTCCCCCACAACTTGGTGAAATCTTGACAATGAGATTTGATTTTTAAAAAGTTTGACTCTCTATTTTGCAGTAAACAGAGATAGAGAAGCATTTTTAGTCAATTGTGTTTCAGAAATTCCCGTAAAGAAAGACCATCTTTCAGGTCTGTACTAGACTTTGTTTTTGTTTTCAATGCAAAACTTTAATTCCATCATTTTATCTACTGTTCATTTTGGTAAGTGATCTTCTATTTGTGAGTCATTTTTGTACATTAGAAATATCAGAGAACTTCCTGGCTAACATGGTGAAACCCCATCTCTACTAAAAATACAAAAAATTAGCCGGGCGTGGTGGCGGGCACCTGTTGTCCCAGCTACTCGGGAGGCTGAGGCAGGAGAATCACTTGAACCTGGGAGGCAGAGGTTGCAGTGAGCTGAGATCGCGCCACTGCGCTCCAGCCTGGGCAACAGAGCGAGACTCTGTCTCAAAAAAAAAGGGGGGGGATCAGAAAACTTAAAGCAATTGAACATGTAAATAGTTTAGCTTATGCCTACTTTGCCTCCTTGCCTTTTATTCAGTTTCGTTAGCTTGGATCTTTTTGTCAGCCTGTTTCTTGTTTTAACTGAAAAATCCCTGGTTGTTTGGGTAGAAGACCCAACCTTGGTATCTATTTTGGGAGTTAATTTGTATTTATGAATCCAGGTTTTCTCAGCTGCTGTAAGTTATGTAAAATTATACTGACAAAAGGTGTTGTATACAAGGGAATGATACTTGTCAAATAATAAATTTAAAATGGAAGACTTCTTGTCTTGTTTTCTTTTTTTTTTGTCCCTTGTTTTTTTCCTTACTGGTAAAGCTTTGCCTCTTGCCAGTCATCTTTATTTAGCACTAAAGCTCACTGTGTAAATATCAGTTTTCTTTTTTCTTTGTGAGATAGAATCTTGCTCTATCACCCAGGCTGGAGTGCAGTGGTGCAATCTTGGCTCACTGCAACCTCTACCTCCTGGGTTCAAGCAATTGTCATGCCTCAGCCTCCTGAGTAACTGGGATTACAGGCAGGCACTGCCACACCTGGCTAATTTTTGTATTTTAATAGAAACAGGATTTCGTCATGTTTGCCAGGCTGGTCCTGAACCACTGGCCCCCAGTGATCTGTGTGCCTCAGCCTCCCAAAGTGCTGGGATTACAGGCATGAGCCACTGCACCCTACCATAAATATCACTTTTCTTTTAAAAAATCAAAGATTAGCCAGGCATGGTAATGTATTCCTGTAATCCTAGCTCAGGGTTGCGGTGGGAAGATTGCTGGAGCCCAGGAGTTCGAGGTTGCAGTGAGCTATGATCACACCACTGCACTCCAGCAACACAGCAAAACCTTGTCTCAAAAAAAAAAAAACAAAAACAAAAAGAACAAAACATCAAAAAACCGATGATGTTTCCTTTTGTGTCCAATTTGGTTTTTCTCCCTGTGAAGGTCTGTAATACCAGGCCAGTGTTCCAGGTTTAAAAAGCTGTCAGTTGCTAGAAGCAGTGTGAC
Organism: Theropithecus gelada; assembly: GCF_003255815.1. Taxonomy (NCBI): domain Eukaryota; kingdom Metazoa; phylum Chordata; class Mammalia; order Primates; family Cercopithecidae; genus Theropithecus; species Theropithecus gelada. The sequence continues at coordinate 105,631,074 of NC_037672.1, read as the reverse complement.
TTTTCCATCCCAATTTAAACCACCGCTGCTGCCCCAGAAATAGCTTCTTCTTAGGCTCAATTTGTCTAAGGTTTATTCTACTAGTAAAAAGAACTGTGCTTCAGGTAACTGTTTCCAGGGTTGTTTTGTTTTGTTTTGTTTTTCTGGCACCTCCCTGTAATTTTTTTTTTTAAACAAAAGCACATCACCTGATTTGCCTTTAGGCTTGGGGCAAGCCCTGCTGTGTGTCATGCTTTTTAACCTCATACTCTGCACTTCTAAAGCAATTAAACAATAAATCACCTATTCTCTTCAGCACAGCCTGACTGTTAGGGGGCTTTCAAAGGAAATGGACTGTATTGCCCTGCTAGTGGGAACTGCTGCTTCTCACACTGGAGGCTGGAACTGGAGGTGGGGTGTGGCCAGAAGGTGCTGTCGTGTCCTGAAATCAGCTTCATGTTCTGTTGTCAAACAAGAGCAGCAGGTGTTTGTTGTCTTAGCTACACTTTAGGGGCTGAGTCCAAGTTGATTAAGACTTAGACATATAGCCTCCTCTAGGAGAAGATTTTCTCTCTCATCAGCCTCTCTCACTTGGTCCTTCCTCCAACCCACCCACATCCTTCTTATTTAAAAATCATTTTAAAAGACATGAACAGGGAGATAAAAATTAATATGCAGAGCAGCCGTGAATGGGAAAGGATCTCATAGCCTGGAATGGGAAGAAAGCAAACTGGGAAGCTCTACACCTGAGAGCTGGGGGAGAACAGGAGCAGGGAGGCTCCCAGCTGACAGATGGTGTATGCGCACTGGTGAGCATTGCAGGTGCAAAAGTGAGCATGTGTGGCGTGCATGTAGTTTATGTGCACAGAGGAGCATGTGTGTTATGCATGTGGGTGTGGGTATACGTGCTCAGGTGACCATGTGAGTGGTGTGTGTATGTGCTTAGGTGAGCATGTATGTGTGCGTAGTGTGGGCTCTGGTTGGTCTCCTTGGGTAGCTACCATCGCCTCTGTGTCATACTCTCATGGACAGTGGTTCCCCCAAATCCCAGATGGTTCTCCCTTGGAAAGTTCTGCTGGCAGGTCCTGGCATTGGGGAAGCTGGGAAAATACATGAACACTGTCTGCTGGGGACTGGGGTGAGTCATGTGCAGATATATGCAAAGCAGTGTGCAAATGTAAACCCCTTAAAATCCCAGATACCTTTCCTATATAAACTACTTTGTTATATATGCTATATAATCAGTTATGTAAAAAGGAGACAAAAAGTTTGTAGGATATTAGCAGCTATATTCTTCATATTAGAAACTATAGTCTCAAATTCTAGATGGCAAAATAAACTTAAATAATGCCCCTTGCTGTCCATCAAAAGGAAGCTAAAAGCCATAGCCATAAAATGTGCTTGTGTGACTGGACAGTGTCATCAGTGTTGTCCCTATAGATAGCGTCTATATGAGTTTGAGGAGACAGTGAAGAGACGGAGACAGACAAGCTGACTTTTCATGTCCTTCTCTATAGACAAGCATATGATTAAGGTTTCAGACTCTTCCTATGACAAAACGGGAAAGTGTTCATATGAGGAGAGGGTGTATCTGTTTTAAAAGACATCTGGAAATTATCACATTTTGCATAAATAAAAAGTACTTGGGCTCAGATATCAGAATATGCTACTAACTGTGAAAAACAGTTAAGTTGGGTGTTGAGGTTCACCATTGAAAGTTCTTTTTAATTTATATTGGAAAAGAGAAAGGGTGGGTGACAGAGATCATTTTACTTTGAATACTTTGATTGACTTTGATGTGTTTCATGTGATATCGGAGAACAGGATAGAGAAACCAAAGTTTGAGTTTCACTGTAGCCACTAGACTCTAAGTAGATTTCTATAGCACTTGGCACTTGGTCTTCTGCAATTTAAAAATAAATCAAAGTTTAAATGCTTAATGTTTTCATTTTTTGATTTTTGAAACATAAAATATACTATTGCTATTTTGCTTATTTTTGTATTTTTCTTCCTTCCTCTCTGTTTTAGTGGCATGCCCTCTCCCGTGAAGAGCAGGCTAAATATTATGAATTAGCACGGAAAGAAAGACAGCTACATATGCAACTTTATCCAGGCTGGTCTGCAAGAGACAATTATGTAAGCCCCTCCTCCATACCCGTGGCTCTCCACTCTCATTCGCTCTTCTGCTTTCAAGAAGGAAATGTGTTTTAGGGTGTATATAATGCTGGTACTACTTATTTTTTGGAAGTTAATGAACTTTGTAATAAGGATTTCATGGATATATTGCATTACGAAAGCCTTGAGGGTTTTTTTTTGTTTTTTTTTGTTTTTTTTTTTTTTTTTTGCTATGGGTGCTAATGAATGCTTAAAAAAAATTTTTTAAAAAAACTAATACCTTATTTTTAAAATTTGGTTAAAGAAAGATTAAAAAAAAAAGAAGACCATAATCTTACTATGTAAAGGCAACGTTAGTAATAACTACTTACATTACTTTCTAATATTTTTTCTATGCATTTTTTACTTGTATATTTGTGTGCATATATATACATGTTTGTTGCATACTTCTCAATCTTATATATAAAAAGCATTTCTCATGGCACAGTGTTTATGTATATCAATATTCCATTAAGTGAATTTCACAATTTATTTAATCTTATTTTTTCCTGCTTTTAGACGTTTAAGTTGCTCCCTTTTGTTTTTCTTACAAATGTAAATATTCCTTCAATGAACATGTCTATACATAGCAGTTCTTTTCTGCATTTAGGACTATTACTTATGTTGAAGAGATTCATTGTGGAGGTAAAGGATATAAATATTTTAAAGTTATTTTTTGGTTTTTTCTTTTTTTGAGATGGAATCTCACTCTGTCGCCCAGGCTGGAGTGCAGTGGCACGATCTCGGCTCACTGAAACCTCCGCCTCCTGGGTTCAAGTGATTCTTCTGCCTCAGCCTTCCAAGTAGCTGGGATTACAGGCGTGCGCCACCATGCCTGGCTAATTTTTTGTATTTTTAGTAGAGACAGGGTTTCACCATGTTGGCCGGGCTGGTCTTGAATGCCTGACCTCAGTTGATCTGCCTGCTGCTGCCTCCCAAAATGCTGGGATTATAGGCATGAGCCAGTGCCCCTGCTATTTTAAATTTCTTCATACATATTGTCATAATGCTTTCCAAAGGACTGTATTATTTTACACTTCTTATAAACAATGTATTCAGGTGACTGTTTTGCCACAAGCTACTTAGATCTGGGTAAAAAATTCTTTTTTCATGTTACTGTACCCCAGCATCTATCATGTATTCTATTCAGTGTAGGTATATCATGTTTAAGTCATACTAATTTTATCTGCAGGAAATACCTCATTTGTAGTGCCAATTGTTTTATTACTGTAGAATTTGAGCATCTTACTTATGTAGTCTTGATAGGGCAAAGACTGTTTTATTTTATAGAGGGGAATAATTTTCACTATTTAAGCTCTTAAAATAATTTAATATTTTGCAGTTATTATGTCTGAGTTCATGCAGCATGCTATAATAAAATACCATAGACATGGTGGGTTATAAACAACAGGTTTATTTCTCACACTTCTGGAGCCTGTGAAGTCCAGGCTCCAGGTGCAGGCAGGTTTGGTGTCTGGTGAGGGCCTGGTCCCAGTCTTCTGGCTGTATCTTTACAAGGTAGAAGAAGGGGGAAGAGAGTGCTCCAGGATCTCTTCTATAAGGACATTAATCCCCTTCATGAGAGCTCCTTGCTCAGGACATGATCATCTCCCAAAGGCTCGCCTCATTATACCATCAAATTAGGGGTTAGAATTTCAGCATATGTATTTGGGAGAACACAACATTCAGTCTATAGTAATTCTCAGGGTCTGTGTGAGACGAGCATTAGAAATGCCAGCAAGGTCAGTCTTAATAAAAGTGGAATTATTTCTTTTTAAAAAAGCAAGAGCGAAGCCATTAATTAATATACAATTTAATATGTAGCCATTGCTTTAGGTGCTCCTGTGGGGCTCACGTTCTCAGAGATGATGACAAGGATGCATATCTGAGGTCATACACACATGGAAACTTATTTCTGGAAATGGGTTGCACAATTTATTTCCTATAATGTGCTCCATACAAAAAGTCACTTTACTGGTCAAGGTTTGGAGCTCAGACATTGGATACAAGTTTGACACAGGAAGTAAGAGTCTGTTACTTATGGGAAACAGCATAGTCAGCTCTTCTGAGTTATTTTGGTTGCCTTAATAACTACCATATGCTGATGGTTAGGAACTGTCTTAAATTCTTGACAGCAACCCAGTGGTGGAATGAATATTATTACATGAATATTATCACCCCATTTTTCAGGTGAGGAAATTGAGGGGCTGAAGAGTTTAGGTAATTTATGCAAGGCCTTGTAGTAGGTGGCTAAGCTGAAGTTTTTACCCAGGTCATTCTGACTTCAAAATCTACATGGTTTTCCTCCTCCTGAGTGGATTAGCTCGGTCTTCCAGTACCTTCTTTTTTTTTTTTTTTTTGAGACAGAGATGCACTCTTGTTGCCCAGGCTGGAATGCAGTGGCACGATCTCGGCTCACCACAACCTCTGTCTCCCGGGTTCAAGCGATTCTCCAGCCTCAGCCTTCTGAGTAACTGGGATTACAGACATGCACCACCACACCCAGCTAATTTTGTATTTTTGGTAGAGACGGGGTTTCTCCATGTTGGTCAAGCTGGTCTCGAACTCCTGACCTCAGGTGATCTGCCAGCCTCAGCCTCTCAAAGTGCTAAGATTACAAGCGTGAGCCACCGTGCCCGGCCCAGTGCCTTCGTAAGACTGCTGTAGTTGAAGAATTTTCACCCCTGAACCAGGCTCCTGTTTTCTGAGCAGCAATTACCATCTCTGTATAGAGTCCCTGGCACGCCCTGTAAGTAGGAAGATCAGTGTTCACCCAGAGGATTTCAAAAGTGTCGTCTTCTGGCTGGCCATGGTGGCTCACGCCCGTAATCCTAGCACTTTGGAAAGCTGAGGCAGGCAGATAACTTTAGGTCAGGCATTCGAGACCAGCCTGATCAACATGGTGAAACCCTGTATCTACTAAAAGTACAAAAATTAGCTGGGCATGGTGGCGTGTGCCTGTAATCCTAGCTACTCAGGAGGCTGAGGCAGGAGAATCTCTTGAACCCAAGAGGCAGAGGTTGCAATGAGCCCACATTGCGCCATTGCACTCCAGTCTGGGTGACAAGAGTGAAACTCTGTCTCAAGAAAAAAATAAATAAATAAAATAAAAAAATAAATAAATAAAGTGTCTTCTTCTAATCCTGCTCTGGGTGGCTTTTGGATGTAGTTTGTCTAAAGGAGGAGAGCTCATCTTCCTCATTTGACCTTTGTAAACTTCATTGTGCTGTGAATTTTATTCAGCGTTGCTTGTTGAATGCCTTTAAATTTATTTTTCTAATTCTTTAAGTAATGAGTTTTAACTTTTAAAAAGACGCAAAAGAAACACCTACATATTCTGTCTGTTTCTCTGCTCTCTCTCCTTTCCTCCATGTCGATGGGTGGGAAGAAAGTAGTTTTAAAGAAAGCTACTGTAATGTGAATTTATCTTTAAAGATTTCCCTCTGCACAACTTTTAAAGGAAATTGTTTTGCATATTCCTTGAATGAAGGGAAAGCCCAGCTTCATTCATAGTGTTTTCATCATAATCAGAATAAGTCATTCAATTACTGAGGCAAACAGAAGCTGATCAGTGATAGTACTTTATCTAAAGATACTGTTCTTTAAATAACAGTACTGTACAGGGATAGAATAAAGGTAAAATTAAGGTATTTAGTGTCACCAGAATGGTACCCTGATCCTCAGTGAGATCGTGTGAAATATATGTCTCAATTATTCAATATTAAAATACCCTATTACATGACATAGATTTATAATTTCAATTTGTTTTTATAACTTTGGCTAATAACAGGCTAATTAATAGTGCACAAATTTTCTTGGGTGAGATTAGCCAAATATTTATAATGTTAGAACTTTTCAATTTAGTTTTTAATGCTTCCCAATATTATATAGTCCATATAATTTTAACAAAATTTTTTTTTTGTTTTTACCATACATGAATTTGGGTTTTTGTATAACTTGACATTAATACATCCAAACTACTTAGTTCTTTTTGCATATCATAAATGTAGATTCTCTTGAAGAACTGGTTGATACCTAGAAGGTAACAGGTTATTTGATTTAGCAGTAGAAGCGTAATGGTGCAGGCTTCAGATGGTTGCTGTGTGCTGGCTATGTTCTAGGCATGTGTAAGTGGGAGAGCATGGTGCTAAGAGACCCAGGTGGTGCTCTGGGGACAGAGCCAGTTATAGCACCTGTGAGGCATTCAGTCATGCAGTGAGCTCAGGGTCATGGGGAGCGCAGAAGAGGAGCCCCAGCTCTGCCTGAGGTGAGGGATGGACGAACAAGGTGTGGAGTAGAGAAGGTTCATGGAATAGATAACACTTGAGACACAGGTGGGAGGGTGAATGGAGCTGAGAAAGAAGAAAGTGTGAAATAAGGTTCCAGACACATGAAACAACCTTGTAGCAACTTCCGAACCTTGCAGTAATTACATTGAAAGGACTGCTGTGGATACCCGAAAGAAGCGTGCCCTCCCTCTCTACTCTCTGTCCCCAGAGCACCTTTAATAATCTTGGAAGAAGCTGGATCCCAGCACTTCAGGAAGCCACGGTGGGCAGATCACGAGGTTAGGAGTTCAAGACTAGCCTGATCAACATGGTGAAACCCCTGTCTCTACTAAAGATACAAAAATTAGCCAGGCGTGGTGTCATGCGCCTGTAATCCCAGCTACTGGGGAGGCTGAGGCTTAAACCCTGGAGGTGGAGATTGCAGTGAGCCAGGATTGCGCCACTGCACTCCAGCCTGGGCAACAGAGTGAGACTCTGTCTCACAAAATAATAATAATCTTGAAAGAGGACTCCTTTTTTTTTGATGTGCCATTTCTCAGGGTCACTAATACCTGTTCTTCGCCTCAGTGTTAGGGAGGATGATTTCAGTCACCCTTCTGAAGCTGTAAAGCCTCAATGGCCATGTGACATGAAGAACTATCTTGAGGTGCAGAAATATGCACTTTTGTAGAGCCACAAAATATATATGGTACAGTCTTACAGCTTTTAAAAAATTGTTCATGTGAGTATTATAGCGGATGTAAGCTAGAGACATTGGATGTGATATGTGTTCCATTTTAGTTATTTGAAAATACCTGATGCAGGTTGGTCATTTACTATAAGCGGACTATGGCTGTACACTATTAAAACAATAATTATTTTGAGACAGGGTCTTGCTCTTATAACAATTATTAATTATGTTATAATTAATAAATAATTTATGTATTATTATCAATAATAATTATCTCAAATAATATCTCAATAATTATCTCAAAATAATAATTATCTCAAATAATTTATTATAAATAATTATCTCAAATAATAATAATTGTTATTATTATTTGAGATAATTATGATAATTATTATTTCTGATAAATAAATAATTATCTCAAATCTCTGTTGCCCAGGCTGAGTGCAGTGGCATGATCTTGGCTCACTGCAAACTCTGCCTCCCAGGTTCAAGCGATGCTCCTGCCTCAGCCTCCCAAGTAGCTGGGATTATAGGCGCATGCCACCATGCCTGGCTAATTTTTGTATTTTTAGTAAATACGGAGTTTCACCATGTTGGCCAGGCTGGCCTTAAACTCCTGACCTCAAGTAGTCTACCCGCCTCAGCTTCCCAAAGTGCTGGGATTACACGTGTGAGCCACCACACCCGGCATAAAATTATTTTTGAGGGCAAAGTAGTTATGAAGGAAAAGGGAAAATTAGATCACTATAAGTGGGATCTAAATTTTTAAATCTGGCATTGAGGTGTTTTGAAATGTATTTAAAATGGTGTGCATATCCATGTTATTTTGTCTGTTTTAGGAAGCAAGGTCCTTAATTGCCAGAAATAAGTCTTTGAGATAGCTCCAGTTTTCTCAGGTTCTCTCAATCTCTTCTCCTTTTCTCCTTGGTTTTGTCGTGCCTGTGCCACAGGGCCTGTGGGTACTCGATTAACACCGGGGAACTTTCAGTTAGACAATGGAATTCACAGTAAGGTTTATCTTAAGCACTACCAGAAGTGGGCTCTAAGTGTGCTGGTTGCTAAGGAAAGGAATGGCTCATTAAGCTGGCTTTCCTTGAAGAAGAGGGTCCTATGGCCACAGCTCTAGGACATCATTATCCGTGTGTGTGTGTGTGTGTGTGAGAGAGAGAGAGAGAGGGAGAGAGATGGTCCTATGGCCACAGCTCTAGGACATTATTATCCGTGTGTGTGTGTGTGTGTGTGTGTGTGTGTGAGAGAGAGAGAGAGGGAGAGAGAGAGAGG